>NW_028294718.1:0-94000 GCF_964341445.2 Mesoplodon mirus
CAACGAGGGGAGACAATCAGTAAAGACTATCAATACCAGAATTAGATTCCCAAGGCCATCCATCAATTGTTGGAATAATCAGGTGCAAGGCAGAATATATACATAAAACTGGACCTGAAACAAGGAACAAGGATGTTTTCAAAGACTGGTAGGATCTATACATGTCATTGATAAAGCTAAATACTCAAAGGTTGTGTAATACAACAGATTAAGCATTGAGAAGAGTGAAATTATGCTGTTTTGAAAACTATGGCAGGTGAGATTTTCTGCCTAATTATATAAGAAGATTTCTCTAAAAATACACATTATTTCAATGACTTATTGGCTGTGAAATAAGTTAAGGGTATTTCAAATGGCTTGTCTGCAAAGAAAGGTGAGATGTAGGGAATCACAGAAAGTCGAGGGGAAAATAGGTCAATATATACATTGCTATATGGTGAACTAAACTTTAGGCCAGCAACAATGGAGAGGACCTGACCCTTAGAAACTTACAAGTAAGCTGGAATGTTCAAAAGTTCAAATCTTTATAAGTAAAATATTTATTAAAATGAATAACCAAGTGTTTTAATTGACATCAGAAGATCAAAACAATAAACCCTGAGAACATAGAAAAAAGATAAATAAAGATATGAGCAGAACTTAATACAACAGAAAACGTATAAAATTGAGGTGATTTAGTAAGTCCAAAGAATCTTCTTTGAAAAGATTGAAAAGACACACTTTGATTAAGGAAAACAAAAACATAAGTAAAGAATATACAGAAAGAATCAAGACAATGTTATAACAGAGAATATATGAAATGCCAGTAAATTTGAACATTTCTGTAAAGTGGACCATTTCCTAGCTCCTAAAGTTTACCAAACCTGACACAAGAGGAAATCATTTAAGGTCATCATGTCTGCCCTTGGCATTCTCGGAACGCCATGGCCTCAGGATGCAGCCTCTGTAGTCCATGGTAAACTGCGGAGAGGGGTCGGGGCTGAGGGTGGTTGGAACTCTGGCCTCACTGAAGGAGTGGGTGTGGCCATCTCTGCTGTGACTGAACAAAAGGCAGGGGAGCAGGGGTCCAGGGCAGGGCCCTCAGAGCCCGGCAGGTCCAGTGGGGTGTCACAAGCATTTAGGCCCAGGCCAAAGGGCGCCTTCTTTGTCTGCACAGCTGCCCAAACTCTCACCTTTCCTCTCAGGCCGACCTCTTACTTGAAGTGTGTGTGGAACGTGTCCTCACAGTACACCTCACCGCACAGCTAACCATAGGTCTGGGCATCGTAGCTTCCTGCCAGGTGACCGAAGTTCGCAGGCAGATGTGTCCCAGGGACACATGCAAAGAGGCTCCTGCCCGGGCCACAGGCTGCCCACTGCCCCTGCCCCAGATCGGGGGCCGCCAATCAGCCCTGTCGGATTCCCCTGCCTCTAGAGGGAGTATTGGACCAACACTTGTAGAAAACGGTGTCCTCGTGGGCAACTCATTGGAGGGACACAAATAAATCTTTGCCGTCTTTCTGCGGAAGCTTACGATTGTTCACACCTAAGCGTCTTACAAGGTCAGCTGTTTAGCTAAACATGAGCTCATGATCTAAATTTACACAATAATGAAAAAATCAGCTACGAGGGGAGACAATCAGTAAAGAGTATCAATACCAGAATTAGATTCCCAAGGCCATCCATCAATTGTTGGAATAATCAGGTGCAAGGCAGAATATATACATAAAACTGGAACTGAAACAAGGAACAAGGATGTTTTCAAAGACTGGTAGGATCTCTAAAACATTTTTAAAGTACATGTCATTGATAAAGCTAAATACTCAAAGGTTGTGTAATACAACAGATTAAGCATTGAGAAGAGTGAAATTATGCTGTTTTGAAAACTATGGCAGGTGAGATTCTCTGCCTAATTATATAAGAAGATTTCTCTAAAAATACACATTATTTCAATGACTTATTGGCTGTGAAATAAGTTAAGGGTATTTCAAATGGCTTGTCTGCAAAGAAAGGTGAGATGTAGGGAATCACAGAAAGTCGAGGGGAAAATAGGTCAATATATACATTGCTATATGGTGAACTAAACCTTAGGCCAGCAACAATGGAGAGGACCTGACCCTTAGAAACTTACAAGTAAGCTGGAATCTTCAAAAGTTCAAATCTTTATAAGTAAAATATTTATTAAAATGAATAACCAAGTGTTTTAATTGACATCAGAAGATCAAAACAATAAACCCTGAGAACATAGAAAAAAGATAAATAAAGATATGAGCAGAACTTAATACAACAGAAAACATATAAAATTGAGGTGATTTAGTAAGTCCAAAGAATCTTCTTGAAAAGATTGAAAAGACACACTTTGATTAAGGAAAACAAAAACATAAGTAAAGAATATACAGAAAGAATCAGGACAATGTTATAGCAGAGAATATATGAAATGCCAGTAAATTTGAACATTTCTGTAAAGTGGACCATTTCCTAGCTCCTAAAGTTTACCAAACCTGACACAAGAGGAAATCATTTAAGGTCATCATGTCTGCCCTAGGCATTCTCGGAACGCCCTGGCCTCAGGATGCAGCCTCTGTAGTCCATGGTAACCTGCGGAGAGGGGGCGGGGCTGAGGGTGGTTGGAACTCTGCCCTCACTGAAGGAGTGGGTGTGGCCATCTCTGATGTGACTGAACGAAGGGCAGGGGAGCAGGGGTCCAGGGCAGGCCCCTCAGAGCACGGCAGGTCCAGTGGGGTGTCACAAGCATTTAGGCACAGGCCAAAGGGCGCCTTCTTTGTCTGCACAGCTGCCCAAACTCTCACCTTTCCACTCAGGCCGACCTCTTACTTGAAGTGTGTGTGGAACCTGCCCTCACAGTACACCTCGCTGCAGAGCTAACCATAGGTCTGGGCATCGTAGCTTCCTGCCAGGTGACCGAAGTTCGCAGGCAGATGTGTCCCAGGGACACATGCAAAGAGGCTCCTGCCCGGGCCACAGGCTGCCCACTGCCCCTGCCCCAGATCGGGGGCCGCCAATCAGCCCTGTCGGAGTCCCCTGCCTCTAGAGGGAGTATTGGACCAACACTTGTAGAAAACGGTGTCCTCGTGGGCAACTCATTGGAGGGACACAAATAAATCTTTGCCGTCTTTCTGCGGAAGCTTACGATTGTTCACACCTAAGCGTCTTACAAGGTCAGCTGTTTAGCTAAACATGAGCTCATGATCTAAATTTACACAATAATGAAGAAATCAGCTACGAGGGGAGACAATCAGTAAAGACTATCAATACCAGAATTAGATTCCCAAGGCCATCCATCAATTGTTGGAATAATCAGGTGCAAGGCAGAATATATACATAAAACTGGAACTGAAACAAGGAACAAGGATGTTTTCAAAGACTGGTAGGATCTCTAAAACATTTTTAAAGTACATGTCATTGATAAAGCTAAATACTCAAAGGTTGTGTAATACAACAGATTAAGCATTGAGAAGAGTGAAATTATGCTGTTTTGAAAACTATGGCAGGTGAGATTTTCTGCCTAATTATATAAGAAGATTTCTCTAAAAATACACATTATTTCAATGACTTATTGGCTGTGAAATAAGTTAAGGGTATTTCAAATGGCTTGTCTGCAAAGAAAGGTGAGATGTAGGGAATCACAGAAAGTCGAGGGGAAAATAGGTCAATATATACATTGCTATATGGTGAACTAAACCTTAGGCCAGCAACAATGGAGAGGACCTGACCCTTAGAAACTTACAAGTAAGCTGGAATCTTCAAAAGTTCAAATCTTTATAAGTAAAATATTTATTAAAATGAATAACCAAGTGTTTTAATTGACATCAGAAGATCAAAACAATAAACCCTGAGAACATAGAAAAAAGATAAATAAAGATATGAGCAGAACTTAATACAACAGAAAACATATAAAATTGAGGTGATTTAGTAAGTCCAAAGAATCTTCTTTGAAAAGATTGAAAAGACACACTTTGATTAAGGAAAACAAAAACATAAGTAAAGAATATACAGAAAGAATCAGGACAATGTTATAGCAGAGAATATATGAAATGCCAGTAAATTTGAACATTTCTGTAAAGTGGACCATTTCCTAGCTCCTAAAGTTTACCAAACCTGACACAAGAGGAAATCATTTAAGGTCATCATGTCTGCCCTTGGCATTCTCGGAACGCCCTGGCCTCAGGATGCAGCCTCTGTAGTCCATGGTAACCTGCGGAGAGGGGGCGGGGCTGAGGGTGGTTGGAACTCTGCCCTCACTGAAGGAGTGGGTGTGGCCATCTCTGATGTGACTGAACGAAGGGCAGTGGAGCAGGGGTCCAGGGCAGGCCCCTCAGAGCACGGCAGGTCCAGTGGGGTGTCACAAGCATTTAGGCACAGGCCAAAGGGCGCCTTCTTTGTCTGCACAGCTGCCCAAACTCTCACTTTCCACTCAGGCCGACCTCTTACTTGAAGTGTGTGTGGAACCTGCCCTCACAGTACACCTCGCTGCACAGCTAACCATAGGTCTGGGCATCGTAGCTTCCTGCCAGGTGACCGAAGTTCGCAGGCAGATGTGTCCCAGGGACACATGCAAAGAGGCTCCTGCCTGGGCCACAGGCTGCCCACTGCCCCTGCCCCAGATCGGGGGCCGCCAATCAGCCCTGTCGGAGTCCCCTGCCTCTAGAGGGAGTATTGGACCAACACTTGTAGAAAATGTTGTCCTCGTGGGCAACTCATTGGAGGGACACAAATAAATCTTTGCCGACTTTCTCCTGAAGCATACGAGCGTTCACACCTAAGTGTCTTACAAGGTCAGCTGTTTAGCTAAACATGAGCTCATGATCTAAATTTACACAATAATGAAGAAATCAGCTACGAGGGGAGACAATCAGTAAAGACTATCAATACCAGAAGTAGATTCCCAAGGCCATCCATCAATTGTTGGAATAATCAGGTGCAAGGCAGAATATATACATAAAACTGGACCTGAAACAAGGAACAAGGATGTTTTCAAAGACTGGTAGGATCTCTACATGTCATTGATAAAGCTAAATACTCAAAGGTTGTGTAATACAACAGATTAAGCATTGAGAAGAGTGAAATTATGCTGTTTTGAAAACTATGGCAGGTGAGATTTTCTGCCTAATTATATAAGAAGATTTCTCTAAAAATACACATTATTTCAATGACTTATTGGCTGTGAAATAAGTTAAGGGTATTTCAAATGGCTTGTCTGCAAAGAAAGGTGAGATGTAGGGAATCACAGAAAGTCGAGGGGAAAATAGGTCAATATATACATTGCTATATGGTGAACTAAACCTTAGGCCAGCAACAATGGAGAGGACCTGACCCTTAGAATCTTACAAGTAAGCTGGAATCTTCAAAAGTTCAAATCTTTATAAGTAAAATATTTATTAAAATGAATAACCAAGTGTTTTAATTGACATCAGAAGATCAAAACAATAAACCCTGAGAACATAGAAAAAAGATAAATAAAGATATGAGCAGAACTTAATACAACAGAAAACGTATAAAATTGAGGTGATTTAGTAAGTCCAAAGAATCTTCTTTGAAAAGATTGAAAAGACACACTTTGATTAAGGAAAACAAAAACATAAGTATAGAATATACAGAAAGAATCAGGACAATGTTATAGCAGAGAATATATGAAATGCCAGTAAATTTGAACATTTCTGTAAAGTGGACCATTTCCTAGCTCCTAAAGTTTACCAAACCTGACACAAGAGGAAATCATTTAAGGTCATCATTTCTGCCCTTGGCATTCTCGGAACGCCCTGGCCTCAGGATGCAGCCTCTGTAGTCCATGGTAACCTGCGGAGAGGGGGCGGGGCTGAGGGTGGTTGGAACTCTGGCCTCACTGGAGGAGTGGGTGTGGCCATCTCTGCTGTGACTGAACAAAGTGCAGGGGAGCAGGGGTCCCAGGGCAGGACCCTCAGAGCACGGCAGGTCCAGTGGGCGGTCACAAGCATTTAGGCCCAGGCCAAAGGGCGCCTTCTTTATCTGCACAGCTGCCCAAACTCTCACCTTTCCACTCAGGCCGACCTCTTACTTGAAGTGTGTGTGGAACCTGTCCTCACAGTACACCTCGCTGCATAGCTAACCATAGGTCTGGGCATCGTAGCTTCCTGCCAGGTGACCGAAGTTCGCAGGCAGATGTGTCCCAGGGACACATGCAAAGAGGCTCCTGCCCGGGCCACAGGCTGCCCACTGCCCCTGCCCCAGATCGGGGGCCGCCAATCAGCCCTGTCGGAGTCCCCTGCCTCTAGAGGGAGTATTGGACCAACACTTGTAGAAAACGGTGTCCTCGTGGGCAACTCATTGGAGGGACACAAATAAATCTTTGCCGACTTTCTGCTGAAGCTTACGAGCGTTCACACCTAAGCGTCTTACAAGGTCAGCTGTTTAGCTAAACATGAGCTCATGATCTAAATTTACACAATAATTAAGAAATCAGCAACGAGGGGAGACAATCAGTAAAGACTATCAATACCAGAATTAGATTCCCAAGGCCATCCATCAATTGTTGGAATAATCAGGTGCAAGGCAGAATATATACATAAAACTGGACCTGAAACAAGGAACAAGGATGTTTTCAAAGACTGGTAGGATCTATACATGTCATTGATAAAGCTAAATACTCAAAGGTTGTGTAATACAACAGATTAAGCATTGAGAAGAGTGAAATTATGCTGTTTTGAAAACTATGGCAGGTGAGATTTTCTGCCTAATTATATAAGAAGATTTCTCTAAAAATACACATTATTTCAATGACTTATTGGCTGTGAAATAAGTTAAGGGTATTTCAAATGGCTTGTCTGCAAAGAAAGGTGAGATGTAGGGAATCACAGAAAGTCGAGGGGAAAATAGGTCAATATATACATTGCTATATGGTGAACTAAACTTTAGGCCAGCAACAATGGAGAGGACCTGACCCTTAGAAACTTACAAGTAAGCTGGAATGTTCAAAAGTTCAAATCTTTATAAGTAAAATATTTATTAAAATGAATAACCAAGTGTTTTAATTGACATCAGAAGATCAAAACAATAAACCCTGAGAACATAGAAAAAAGATAAATAAAGATATGAGCAGAACTTAATACAACAGAAAACGTATAAAATTGAGGTGATTTAGTAAGTCCAAAGAATCTTCTTTGAAAAGATTGAAAAGACACACTTTGATTAAGGAAAACAAAAACATAAGTAAAGAATATACAGAAAGAATCAGGACAATGTTATAACAGAGAATATATGAAATGCCAGTAAATTTCAACATTTCTGTAAAGTGGACCATTTCCTAGCTCCTAAAGTTTACCAAACCTGACACAAGAGGAAATCATTTAAGGTCATCATGTCTGCCCTTGGCATTCTCGGAACGCCATGGCCTCAGGATGCAGCCTCTGTAGTCCATGGTAAACTGCGGAGAGGGGTCGGGGCTGAGGGTGGTTGGAACTCTGGCCTCACTGAAGGAGTGGGTGTGGCCATCTCTGCTGTGACTGAACAAAAGGCAGGGGAGCAGGGGTCCAGGGCAGGGCCCTCAGAGCCCGGCAGGTCCAGTGGGGTGTCACAAGCATTTAGGCCCAGGCCAAAGGGCGCCTTCTTTGTCTGCACAGCTGCCCAAACTCTCACCTTTCCTCTCAGGCCGACCTCTTACTTGAAGTGTGTGTGGAACGTGTCCTCACAGTACACCTCACCGCACAGCTAACCATAGGTCTGGGCATCGTAGCTTCCTGCCAGGTGACCGAAGTTCGCAGGCAGATGTGTCCCAGGGACACATGCAAAGAGGCTCCTGCCCGGGCCACAGGCTGCCCACTGCCCCTGCCCCAGATCGGGGGCCGCCAATCAGCCCTGTCGGAGTCCCCTGCCTCTAGAGGGAGTATTGGACCAACACTTGTAGAAAACGGTGTCCTCGTGGGCAACTCATTGGAGGGACACAAATAAATCTTTGCCGTCTTTCTGCGGAAGCTTACGATTGTTCACACCTAAGCGTCTTACAAGGTCAGCTGTTTAGCTAAACATGAGCTCATGATCTAAATTTACACAATAATGAAAAAATCAGCTACGAGGGGAGACAATCAGTAAAGAGTATCAATACCAGAATTAGATTCCCAAGGCCATCCATCAATTGTTGGAATAATCAGGTGCAAGGCAGAATATATACATAAAACTGGAACTGAAACAAGGAACAAGGATGTTTTCAAAGACTGGTAGGATCTCTAAAACATTTTTAAAGTACATGTCATTGATAAAGCTAAATACTCAAAGGTTGTGTAATACAACAGATTAAGCATTGAGAAGAGTGAAATTATGCTGTTTTGAAAACTATGGCAGGTGAGATTCTCTGCCTAATTATATAAGAAGATTTCTCTAAAAATACACATTATTTCAATGACTTATTGGCTGTGAAATAAGTTAAGGGTATTTCAAATGGCTTGTCTGCAAAGAAAGGTGAGATGTAGGGAATCACAGAAAGTCGAGGGGAAAATAGGTCAATATATACATTGCTATATGGTGAACTAAACCTTAGGCCAGCAACAATGGAGAGGACCTGACCCTTAGAAACTTACAAGTAAGCTGGAATCTTCAAAAGTTCAAATCTTTATAAGTAAAATATTTATTAAAATGAATAACCAAGTGTTTTAATTGACATCAGAAGATCAAAACAATAAACCCTGAGAACATAGAAAAAAGATAAATAAAGATATGAGCAGAACTTAATACAACAGAAAACATATAAAATTGAGGTGATTTAGTAAGTCCAAAGAATCTTCTTGAAAAGATTGAAAAGACACACTTTGATTAAGGAAAACAAAAACATAAGTAAAGAATATACAGAAAGAATCAGGACAATGTTATAGCAGAGAATATATGAAATGCCAGTAAATTTGAACATTTCTGTAAAGTGGACCATTTCCTAGCTCCTAAAGTTTACCAAACCTGACACAAGAGGAAATCATTTAAGGTCATCATGTCTGCCCTAGGCATTCTCGGAACGCCCTGGCCTCAGGATGCAGCCTCTGTAGTCCATGGTAACCTGCGGAGAGGGGGCGGGGCTGAGGGTGGTTGGAACTCTGCCCTCACTGAAGGAGTGGGTGTGGCCATCTCTGATGTGACTGAACGAAGGGCAGGGGAGCAGGGGTCCAGGGCAGGCCCCTCAGAGCACGGCAGGTCCAGTGGGGTGTCACAAGCATTTAGGCACAGGACAAAGGGCGCCTTCTTTGTCTGCACAGCTGCCCAAACTCTCACCTTTCCACTCAGGCCGACCTCTTACTTGAAGTGTGTGTGGAACCTGCCCTCACAGTACACCTCGCTGCAGAGCTAACCATAGGTCTGGGCATCGTAGCTTCCTGCCAGGTGACCGAAGTTCGCAGGCAGATGTGTCCCAGGGACACATGCAAAGAGGCTCCTGCCCGGGCCACAGGCTGCCCACTGCCCCTGCCCCAGATCGGGGGCCGCCAATCAGCCCTGTCGGAGTCCCCTGCCTCTAGAGGGAGTATTGGACCAACACTTGTAGAAAACGGTGTCCTCGTGGGCAACTCATTGGAGGGACACAAATAAATCTTTGCCGTCTTTCTGCGGAAGCTTACGATTGTTCACACCTAAGCGTCTTACAAGGTCAGCTGTTTAGCTAAACATGAGCTCATGATCTAAATTTACACAATAATGAAGAAATCAGCTACGAGGGGAGACAATCAGTAAAGACTATCAATACCAGAATTAGATTCCCAAGGCCATCCATCAATTGTTGGAATAATCAGGTGCAAGGCAGAATATATACATAAAACTGGAACTGAAACAAGGAACAAGGATGTTTTCAAAGACTGGTAGGATCTCTAAAACATTTTTAAAGTACATGTCATTGATAAAGCTAAATACTCAAAGGTTGTGTAATACAACAGATTAAGCATTGAGAAGAGTGAAATTATGCTGTTTTGAAAACTATGGCAGGTGAGATTTTCTGCCTAATTATATAAGAAGATTTCTCTAAAAATACACATTATTTCAATGACTTATTGGCTGTGAAATAAGTTAAGGGTATTTCAAATGGCTTGTCTGCAAAGAAAGGTGAGATGTAGGGAATCACAGAAAGTCGAGGGGAAAATAGGTCAATATATACATTGCTATATGGTGAACTAAACCTTAGGCCAGCAACAATGGAGAGGACCTGACCCTTAGAAACTTACAAGTAAGCTGGAATCTTCAAAAGTTCAAATCTTTATAAGTAAAATATTTATTAAAATGAATAACCAAGTGTTTTAATTGACATCAGAAGATCAAAACAATAAACCCTGAGAACATAGAAAAAAGATAAATAAAGATATGAGCAGAACTTAATACAACAGAAAACATATAAAATTGAGGTGATTTAGTAAGTCCAAAGAATCTTCTTTGAAAAGATTGAAAAGACACACTTTGATTAAGGAAAACAAAAACATAAGTAAAGAATATACAGAAAGAATCAGGACAATGTTATAGCAGAGAATATATGAAATGCCAGTAAATTTGAACATTTCTGTAAAGTGGACCATTTCCTAGCTCCTAAAGTTTACCAAACCTGACACAAGAGGAAATCATTTAAGGTCATCATGTCTGCCCTTGGCATTCTCGGAACGCCCTGGCCTCAGGATGCAGCCTCTGTAGTCCATGGTAACCTGCGGAGAGGGGGCGGGGCTGAGGGTGGTTGGAACTCTGCCCTCACTGAAGGAGTGGGTGTGGCCATCTCTGATGTGACTGAACGAAGGGCAGTGGAGCAGGGGTCCAGGGCAGGCCCCTCAGAGCACGGCAGGTCCAGTGGGGTGTCACAAGCATTTAGGCACAGGCCAAAGGGCGCCTTCTTTGTCTGCACAGCTGCCCAAACTCTCACTTTCCACTCAGGCCGACCTCTTACTTGAAGTGTGTGTGGAACCTGCCCTCACAGTACACCTCGCTGCACAGCTAACCATAGGTCTGGGCATCGTAGCTTCCTGCCAGGTGACCGAAGTTCGCAGGCAGATGTGTCCCAGGGACACATGCAAAGAGGCTCCTGCCTGGGCCACAGGCTGCCCACTGCCCCTGCCCCAGATCGGGGGCCGCCAATCAGCCCTGTCGGAGTCCCCTGCCTCTAGAGGGAGTATTGGACCAACACTTGTAGAAAATGTTGTCCTCGTGGGCAACTCATTGGAGGGACACAAATAAATCTTTGCCGACTTTCTCCTGAAGCATACGAGCGTTCACACCTAAGTGTCTTACAAGGTCAGCTGTTTAGCTAAACATGAGCTCATGATCTAAATTTACACAATAATGAAGAAATCAGCTACGAGGGGAGACAATCAGTAAAGACTATCAATACCAGAAGTAGATTCCCAAGGCCATCCATCAATTGTTGGAATAATCAGGTGCAAGGCAGAATATATACATAAAACTGGACCTGAAACAAGGAACAAGGATGTTTTCAAAGACTGGTAGGATCTCTACATGTCATTGATAAAGCTAAATATTCAAAGGTTGTGTAATACAACAGATTAAGCATTGAGAATAGTGAAATTATGCTGTTTTGAAAACTATGGCAGGTGAGATTTTCTGCCTAATTATATAAGAAGATTTCTCTAAAAATACACATTAATTCAATGACTTATTGGCTGTGAAATAAGTTAAGGGTATTTCAAATGGCTTGTCTGCAAAGAAAGGTGAGATGTAGGGAATCACAGAAACTCGAGGGGAAAATAGGTCAATATATACATTGCTATGTGGTGAACTAAACCTTAGGCCAGCAACAATGGAGAAGACCTGACCCTTAGAAACTTACAAGTAAGCTGGAATCTTCAAAAGTTCAAATCTTTATAAGTAAAATATTTATTAAAATGAATAACCAAGTGTTTTAATTGACATCAGAAGATCAAAACAATAAACCCTGAGAACATAGAAAAAAGATAAATAAAGATATGAGCAGAACTTAATACAACAGAAAACGGATAAAATTGAGGTGATTTAGTAAGTCCAAAGAATCTTCTTTGAAAAGATTGAAAAGACACACTTTGATTAAGGAAAACAAAAACATAAGTAAAGAATATACAGAAAGAATCAGGACAATGTTATAGCAGAGAATATATGAAATGCCAGTAAATTTGAACATTTCTGTAAAGTGGACCATTTCCTAGCTCCTAAAGTTTACCAAACCTGACACAAGAGGAAATCATTTAAGGTCATCATGTCTGCCCTTGGCATTCTCGGAACGCCCTGGCCTCAGAATGCAGCCTCTGTAGTCCATGGTAACCTGCGGAGAGGGGGCGGGGCTGAGGGTGGTTGGAACTCTGGCCTCACTGGAGGAGTGGGTGTGGCCATCTCTGCTGTGACTGAACAAAGGGCAGGGGAGCAGGGGGCCCAGGGCAGGGCCCTCAGAGCACGGCAGGTCCAGTGGGCTGTCACAAGCATTTAGGCCCAGGCCAAAGGGCGCCTTCTTTGTCTGCACAGCTGCCCAAACTCTCACCTTTCCACTCAGGCCGACCTCTTACTTGAAGTGTGTGTGGAACCTGTCCTCACAGTACACCTCGCTGCACAGCTAACCATAGGTCTGGGCATCGTAGCTTCCTGCCAGGTGACCGAAGTTCACAGGCAGATGTGTCCCAGGGACACATGCAAAGAGGCTCCTGCCCGGGCCACAGGCTGCCCACTGCCCCTGCCCCAGATCGGGGGCCGCCAATAAGCCCTGTCGGAGTCCCCTTCCTCTAGAGGGAGTATTGGACCAACACTTGTAGAAAACGGTGTCCTCGTGGGCAACTCATTGGAGGGACACAAATAAATCTTTGCCTCTTTCTGCGGAAGCTTATGAGCGTTCACACCTAAGCGTCTTACAAGGTCAGCTGTTTAGCTAAACATGAGCTCATGATCTAAATTTACACAATAATGAAGAAATCAGCTAGGAGGGGAGACAATCAGTAAAGACTATCAATACCAGAATTAGATTCCCAAGGCCATCCATCAATTGTTGGAATAATCAGGTGCAAGGCAGAATATATACATAAAACTGGAACTGAAACAAGGAACAAGGATGTTTTCAAAGTCTGGTAGGATTTCTAAAATATTTTTAAAGTACATGTCATTGATAAAGCTAAATACTCAAAGGTTGTGTAATACAACAGATTAAGCATTGAGAAGAGTGAAATTATGCTGTTTTGAAAACTATGGCAGGTGAGATTTTCTGCCTAATTATATAAGAAGATTTCTCTAAAAATACACATTATTTCAATGACTTATTGGCTGTGAACTAAGTTAAGGGTATTTCAAATGGCTTGTCTGCAAAGAAAGGTGAGATGTAGGGAATCACAGAAAGTCGAGGGGAAAATAGGTCAAAATATACATTGCTATATGGTGAACTAAACCTTAGGCCAGCAACAATGGAGAGGACCTGACCCTTAGAAACTTACAAGTAAGCTGGAATCTTCAAAAGTTCAAATCTTTATAAGTAAAATATTTATTAAAATGAATAACCAAGTGTTTTAATTGACATCAGAAGATCAAAACAATAAACCCTGAGAACATAGAAAAAAGATAAATAAAGATATGAGCAGAACTTAATACAACAGAAAACGTATAAAATTGAGGTGATTTAGTAAGTGCAAAGAATCTTCTTTGAAAAGATTGAAAAGACACACTTTGATTAAGGAAAACAAAAACATAAGTATAGAATATACAGAAAGAATCAGGACAATGTTATAGCAGAGAATATATGAAATGCCAGTAAATTTGAACATTTCTGTAAAGTGGACCATTTCCTAGCTCCTAAAGTTTACCAAACCTGACACAAGAGGAAATCATTTAAGGTCATCATGTCTGCCCTTGGCATTCTCGGAACGCCCTGGCCTCAGGATGCAGCCTCTGTAGTCCATGGTAACCTGCGGAGAGGGGGCGGGGCTGAGGGTGGTTGGAACTCTGGCCTCACTGGAGGAGTGGGTGTGGCCATCTCTGCTGTGACTGAACAAAGGGCAGTGGAGCAGGGGGCCTAGGGCAGGGCCCTCAGAGCACGGCAGGTCCAGTGGGCTGTCACAAGCATTTAGGCCCAGGCCAAAGGGCGCCTTCTTTGTCTGCACAGCTGCCCAAACTCTCACCTTTCCACTCAGGCCGACCTCTTACTTGAAGTGTGTGTGGAACCTGTCCTCACAGTACACCTCTCCGCACAGCTAACCATAGGTCTGGGCATCGTAGCTTCCTGCCAGGTGACCGAAGTTCGCAGGCAGATGTGTCCCAGGGACACATGCAAAGAGGCTCCTGCCCGGGCCACAGGCTGCCCACTGCCCCTGCCCCAGATCGGGGGCCTCCAATCAGCCCTGTCGGAGTCCCCTTCCTCTAGAGGGAGTATTGGACCAACACTTGTAGAAAACGGTGTCCTCGTGGGCAACTCATTGGAGGAACACAAATAATCTTTGCCGTCTTTCTGTGGAAGCTTACGAGCGTTCACACCTAAGCATCTTACAAGGTCAGCTGTTTAGCTAAACATGAGCTCATGATCTAAATTTACACAATAATGAAGAAATCAGCTACGAGGGGAGACAATCAGTAAAGACTATCAATACCAGAAGTAGATTCCCAAGGCCATCCATCAATTGTTGGAATAATCAGGTGCAAGGCAGAATATATACATAAAACTGGAACTGAAACAAGGAACAAGGATGTTTTCAAAGACTGGTAGGATCTCTAAAACATTTTTAAAGTACATGTCATTGATAAAGCTAAATACTCAAAGGTTGTGTAATACAACAGATTAAGCATTGAGAAGAGTGAAATTATGCTGTTTTGAAAACTATGGCAGGTGAGATTTTCTGCCTAATTATATAAGAAGATTTCTCTAAAAATACACATTATTTCAATGACTTATTGGCTGTGAAATAAGTTAAGGGTATTTCAAATGGCTTGTCTGCAAAGAAAGGTGAGATGTAGGGAATCACAGAAAGTCAAGGGGAAAATAGGTCAATATATACATTGCTATATGGTGAACTAAACTTTAGGCCAGCAACAATGGAGAGGACCTGACCCTTAGAAACTTACAAGTAAGCTGGAATCTTCAAAAGTTCAAATCTTTATAAGTAAAATATTTATTGAAATGAATAACCAAGTGTTTTAATTGACATCAGAAGATCAAAACAATAAACCCTGAGAACATAGAAAAAAGATAAATAAAGATATGAGCAGAACTTAATACAACAGAAAACGTATATAATTCAGGTGATTTAGTAAGTCCAAAGAATCTTCTTTGAAAAGATTGAAAAGACACACTTTGATTAAGGAAAACAAAAACATAAGTATAGAATATACAGAAAGAATCAGGACAATGTTATAGAAGAGAATATATGAAATGCCAGTAAATTTGAACATTTCTGTAAGGTGGACCATTTCCTAGCTCCTAAAGTTTACCAAACCTGACACAAGAGGAAATCATTTAAGGTCATCATGTCTGCCCTTGGCATTCTCGGAACGCCCTGGCCTCAGGATGCAGCCTCTGTAGTCCATGGTAACCTGCGGAGAGGGGGCGGGGCTGAGGGTGGTTGGAACTCTGCCCTCACTGAAGGAGTGGGTGTGGCCATCTCTGCTGTGACTGAACAAAAGGCAGTGGAGCAGGGGTCCAGGGCAGGGCCCTCAGAGCCCGGCAGGTCCAGTGGGGTGTCACAAGCATTTAGGCCCAGGCCAAAGGGCGCCTTCTTTGTCTGCACAGCTGCCCAAACTCTCACCTTTCCACTCAGGCCGACCTCTTACTTGAAGTGTGTGTGGAACCTGTCCTCACAGTACACCTCGCTGCACAGCTAACCATAGGTCTGGGCATCGTAGCTTCCTGCCAGGTGACCGAAGTTCACAGGCAGATGTGTCCCAGGGACACATGCAAAGAGGCTCCTGCCCGGGCCACAGGCTGCCCACTGCCCCTGCCCCAGATCGGGGGCCGCCAATCAGCCCTGTCGGAGTCCCCTGCCTGTAGAGGGAGTATTGTACCAACACTTGTAGAAAACGGTGTCCTCTTGGGCAACTCATTGGAGGGACACAAATAAATCTTTGCCGTCTTTCTGCGGAAGCTTACGATTGTTCACACCTAAGCGTCTTACAAGGTCAGCTGTTTAGTTAAACATGAGCTCATGATCTAAATTTACACAATAATGAAGAAATCAGCTACGAGGGGAGACAATCAGTAAAGACTATCAATACCAGAATTAGATTCCCAAGGCCATCCATCAATTGTTGGAATAATCAGGTGCAAGGCAGAATATATACATAAAACTGGAACTGAAACAAGGAACAAGGATGTTTTCAAAGACTGGTAGGATCTCTAAAGCATTTTTAAAGTACATGTCATTGATAAAGCTAAATACTCAAAGGTTGTGTAATACAACAGATTAAGCATTGAGAAGAGTGAAATTATGCTGTTTTGAAAACTATGGCAGGTGAGATTTTCTGCCTAATTATATAAGAAGATTTCTCTAAAAATACACATTATTTCAGTGACTTATTGGCTGTGAAATAAGTTAAGGGTATTTCAAATGGCTTGTCTGCAAAGAAAGGTGAGATGTAGGGAATCACAGAAAGTCGAGGGGAAAATAGGTCAATATATACATTGCTATATGGTGAACGAAACCTTAGGCCAGCAACAATGGAGAGGACCTGACCCTTAGAAACTTACAAGTAAGCTGGAATCTTCAAAAGTTCAAATCTTTATAAGTAAAATATTTATTAAAATGAATAACCAAGTGTTTTAATTGACATCAGAAGATCAAAACAATAAACCCTGAGAACATAGAAAAAAGATAAATAAAGATATGAGCAGAACTTAATACAACAGAAAACGTATAAAATTGAGGTGATTTAGTAAGTCCAAAGAATCTTCTTTGAAAAGATTGAAAAGACACACTTTGATTAAGGAAAACAAAAACATAAGTAAAGAATATACAGAAAGAATCAGGACAATGTTATAACAGAGAATATATGAAATGCCCGTAAATTTGAACATTTCTGTAAAGTGGACCATTTCCTAGCTCCTAAAGTTTACCAAACCTGACACAAGAGGAAATCATTTAAGGTCATCATGTCTGCCCTTGGCATTCTCGGAACGCCCTGGCCTCAGGATGCAGCCTCTGTAGTCCATGGTAACCTGCGGAGAGGGGGCGGGGCTGAGGGTGGTTGGAACTCTGGCCTCACTGGAGGAGTGGGTGTGGCCATCTCTGCTGTGACTGAACAAAGGGCAGGGGAGCAGGGGTCCCAGGGCAGGGCCCTCAGAGCACGGCAGGTCCAGTGGGCGGTCACAAGCATTTAGGCCCAGGCCAAAGGGCGTCTTCTTTATCTGCACAGCTGCCCAAACTCTCACCTTTCCACTCAGGCCGACCTCTTACTTGAAGTGTGTGTGGAACCTGTCCTCACAGTACACCTCGCTGCACAGCTAACCATAGGTCTGGGCATCGTAGCTTCCTGCCAGGTGACCGAAGTTCGCAGGCAGATGTGTCCCAGGGACACATGCAAAGAGGCTCCTGCCCGGGCCACAGGCTGCCCACTGCCCCTGCCCCAGATCGGGGGCCGCCAATCAGTCCTGTCGGAGTCCCCTGCCTGTAGAGGGAGTATTGGACCAACACTTGTAGAAAACGGTGTCCTTGTGTGCAAATCATTGGAGGGACACAAATAAATCTTTGCCGTCTTTCTGCGGAAGCTTACGATTGTTCACACCTAAGCGTCTTACAAGGTCAGCTGTTTAGCTAAACATGAGCTCATGATCTAAATTTACACAATAATGAAGAAATCAGCTACGAGGGGAGACAATCAGTAAAGACTATCAATACCAGAATTAGATTCCCAAGGCCATCCAGCAATTGTTGGAATAATCAGGTGCAAGGCAGAATATATACATAAAACTGGAACTGAAACAAGGAACAAGGATGTTTTCAAAGACTGGTAGGATCTCTAAAACATTTTTAAAGTACATGTCATTGATAAAGCTAAATACTCAAAGGTTGTGTAATACAACAGATTAAGCATTGAGAAGAGTGAAATTATGCTGTTTTGAAAACTATGGCAGGTGAGATTTTCTGCCTAATTATATAAGAAGATTTCTCTAAAAATACACATTATTTCAATGACTTATTGGCTGTGAAATAAGTTAAGGGTATTTCAAATGGCTTGTCTGCAAAGAAAGGTGAGATGTAGGGAATCACAGAAAGTCGAGGGGAAAATAGGTCAATATATACATTGCTACATGGTGAACTAAACTTTAGGCCAGCAACAATGGAGAGGACCTGACCCTTAGAAACTTACAAGTAAGCTGGAATGTTCAAAAGTTCAAATCTTTATAAGTAAAATATTTATTAAAATGAATAACCAAGTGTTTTAATTGACATCAGAAGATCAAAACAATAAACCCTGAGAACATAGAAAAAAGATAATTAAAGATATGAGCAGAACTTAATACAACAGAAAACGGATAAAATTGAGGTGATTTAGTAAGTCCAAAGAATCTTCTTTGAAAAGATTGAAAAGACACACTTTGATTAAGGAAAACAAAAACATAAGTAAAGAATATACAGAAAGAATCAGGACAATGTTATAACAGAGAATATATGAAATGCCAGTAAATTTGAACATTTCTGTAAAGTGGACCATTTCCTAGCTCCTAAAGTTTACCAAACCTGACACAAGAGGAAATCATTTAAGGTCATCATGCCTGCCCTTGGCATTCTCGGAACACCGTGGCCTCAGGATGCAGCCTCTGTAGTCCATGGTAACCTGCGGAGAGGGGGCGGGGCTGAGGGTGGTTGGAACTCTGCCCTCACTGAAGGAGTGGGTGTGGCCATCTCTGATGTGACTGAACGAAGGGCAGGGGAGCAGGGGTCCAGGGCAGGCCCCTCAGAGCACGGCAGGTCCAGTGGGGTGTCACAAGCATTTAGGCACAGGCCAAAGGGCGCCTTCTTTGTCTGCACAGCTGCCCAAACTCTCACCTTTCCACTCAGGCCGACCTCTTACTTGAAGTGTGTGTGGAACCTGTCCTCACAGTACACCTCGCTGCACAGCTAACCATAGGTCTGGGCATCGTAGCTTCCTGCCAGGTGACCGAAGTTCGCAGGCAGATGTGTCCCAGGGACACATGCAAAGAGGCTCCTGCCCGGGCCACAGGCTGCCCACTGCCCCTGCCCCAGATCGGGGGCCGCCAATAAGCCCTGTCGGAGTCCCCTTCCTCTAGAGGGAGTATTGGACCAACACTTGTAGAAAACGGTGTCCTCGTGGGCAACTCATTGGAGGGACACAAATAAATCTTTGCCGTCTTTCTGCGGAAGCTTACGAGCGTTCACACCTACGCGTCTTACAAGGTCAGCTGTTTAGCTAAACATGAGCTCATGATCTAAATTTACACAATAATGAAGAAATCAGCTACGAGGGGAGACAATCAGTAAAGACTATCAATACCAGAATTAGATTCCCAAGGCCATCCATCAATTGTTGGAATAATCAGGTGCAAGGCAGAATATATACATAAAACTGGACCTGAAACAAGGAACAAGGATGTTTTCAAAGACTGGTAGGATCTCTACATGTCATTGATAAAGCTAAATACTCAAAGGTTGTGTAATACCACAGATTAAGCATTGAGAAGAGTGAAATTATGCTGTTTTGAAAACTATGGCAGGTGAGATTTTCTGCCTAATTATATAAGAAGATTTCTCTAAAAATACACATTATTTCAATGACTTATAGGCTGTGAACTAAGTTAAGGGTATTTCAAATGGCTTGTCTGCAAAGAAAGGTGAGATGTAGGGAATCACAGAAAGTCGAGGGGAAAATAGGTCAATATATACATTGCTATATGGTGAACTAAATCTTTGGCCAGCAACAATGGAGAGGACCTGACCCTTAGAAACTTACAAGTAAGCTGGAATCTTCAAAAGTTCAAATCTTTATAAGTAAAATATTTTTTAAAATGAATAACCAAGTGTTTTAATTGACATCAGAAGATCAAAACAATAAACCCTGAGAACATAGAAAAAAGATAAAGATATGAGCAGAAATTAATACAACAGAAAACATATAAAATTGAGGTGATTTAGTAAGTCCAAAGAATCTTCTTTGAAAAGATTGAAAAGACACACTTTGATTAAGGAAAACAAAAACATAAGTAAAGAATATACAGAAAGAATCAGGACAATGTTATAGCAGAGAATATATGAAATGCCAGTAAATTTGAACATTTCTGTAAAGTGGACCATTTCCTAGCTCCTAAAGTTTACCAAACCTGACACAAGAGGAAATCATTTAAGGTCATCATGTCTGCCCTTGGCATTCTCGGTACGCCCTGGCCTCAGGATGAAGCCTCTGTAGTCCATGGTAACCTGTGGAGAGGGGGCGGGGCTGAGGGTGGTTGGAACTCTGCCCTCACTGAAGGAGTGGGTGTGGCCATCTCTGCTGTGACTGAACTAAGGGCAGGGGAGCAGGGGGCCCAGGGCAGGGCCCTCAGAGCACGGCAGGTCCAGTGGGGTGTCACAAGCATTTAGGCCCAGGCCAAAGGGCGCCTTCTTTGTCTGCACAGCTGCCCAAACTCTCACCTTTCCACTCAGGCCGACCTCTTATTTGAAGTGTGTGTGGAACCTGTCCTCACAGTACACCTCGCTGCACAGCTAACCATAGGTCTGGGCATCGTAGCTTCCTGCCAGGTGACCGAAGTTCGCAGGCAGATGTGTCCCAGGGACACATGCAAAGAGGCTCCAGCCCGTGCCACAGGCTGCCCACTGCCCCTGCCCCAGATCGGGGGCCGCCAATCAGCCCTGTCGGAGTCCCCTTCCTCTACAGGGAGTATTGGACCAACACTTGTAGAAAACGGTGTCCTCGTGGGCAACTCATTGGAGGGACACAAATAAATATTGCCGACTTTCTCCTGAAGCTTACGAGCGTTCACACGTAAGCGTCTTACAAGGTCAGCTGTTTAGCTAAACATGAGCTCATGATCTAAATTTACACAATAATGAAGAAATCAGCTACGAGGGGAGACAATCAGTAAAGAGTATCAATACCAGAATTAGATTCCCAAGGCCATCCATCAATTGTTGGAATAATCAGGTGCAAGGCAGAATATATACATAAATCTGGAACTGAAACAAGGAACAAGGATGTTTTCAAAGACTGGTAGGATCTCTAAAACATTTTTAAAGGACATGTCATTGATAAAGCTAAATACTCAAAGGTTGTGTAATACAACAGATTAAGCATTGAGAAGAGTGAAATTATGCTGTTTTGAAAACTATGGCAGGTGAGATTTTCTGCCTAATTATATAAGAAGATTTCTCTAAAAATACACATTATTTCAATGACTTATTGGCTGTGAAATAAGTTAAGGGTGTTTCAAATGGCTTGTCTGCAAAGAAAGTTGAGATGTAGGGAATCACAGAAAGTCGAGGGGAAAATAGGTCAATATATACATTGCTATATGGTGAACTAAACCTTAGGCCAGCAACAATATAGAGGACCTGACTCTTAGAAGCTTACAAGTAAGCTGGAATCTTCAAAAGTTCAAATCTTTATAAGTAAAATATTTATTAAAATGAATAACCAAGTGTTTTAATTGACATCAGAAGATCAAAACAATAAACCCAGAGAACATAGAAAAAAGATAAATAAAGATATGAGCAGAACTTAATACAACAGAAAACGTATAAAATTGAGGTGATTTAGTAAGTCCAAAGAATCTTCTTTGAAAAGATTGAAAAGACACACTTTGATTAAGGAAAACAAAAACATAAGTAAAGAATATACAGAAAGAATCAGGACAATGTTATAGCAGAGAATATATGAAATGCCAGTAAATTTGAACATTTCTGTAAAGTGGACCATTTCCTAGCTCCTAAAGTTTACCAAACCTGACACAAGAGGAAATCATTTAAGGTCATCATGTCTGCCCTTGGCATTCTCGGAACGCCCTGGCCTCAGGATGCAGCCTCTGTAGTCCTTGGTAACCTGCGGAGAGGGGGCGGGGCTGAGGGTGGTTGGAACTCTGCCCTCACTGAAGGAGTGGTTGTGGCCATCTCTGCTGTGACTGAACAAAGGGCAGGGGAGGAGGGGGCCCAGGGCAGGGCCCTCAGAGCACGGCAGGTCCAGTGGGCTGTCACAAGCATTTAGGCCCAGGCCAAAGTGCGCCTTCTTTGTCTGCACAGCTGCCCAAACTCTCACCTTTCCACTCAGGCCGACCTCTTACTTGAAGTGTGTGTGGAACCTGTCCTCACAGTACACCTCGCTGCACAGCTAACCATAGGTCTGGGCATTGTAGCTTCCTGCCAGGTGACCGAAGTTCGCAGGCAGATGTGTCCCAGGGACACATGCAAAGAGGTTCCTGCCCTGGCCACAGGCTGCCCACTGCCCCTGCCCCAGATCGGGTCCGCCAATCAGCCCTGTCGGAGACCCCTGCCTCTAGAGGGAGTATTGGACCAACACTTGTAGAAAACGGTGTCCTCGTGGGCAACTCATTGGAGGGAAACAAATAAATCTTTGACGACTTTCTGCTGAAGATTACGAGCGTTCACACCTAAGCGTCTTACAAGGTCAGCTGTTTAGCTAAACATGAGCTCATGATCTAAATTTACTCAATAATGAAGAAATCAGCTACGAGGGGAGAAAATCAGTAAAGACTATCAATACCAGAATTAGATTCCCAAGGCCATCCATCAATTGTTGGAATAATCAGGTGCAAGGCAGAATATATACATAAAACTGGAACTGAAACAAGGAACAAGGATGTTTTCAAAGACTGGTAGGATCTCTAAAATATTTTTAAAGTACATGTCATTGATAAAGCTAAATACTCAAAGGTTGTGTAATACAACAGATTAAGCATTGAGAATAGTGAAATTATGCTGTTTTGAAAACTATGGCAGGTGAGATTTTCTGCCTAATTATATAAGAAGATTTCTCTAAAAATACACATTATTTCAATGACTTATTGGATGTGAAATAAGTTAAGGGTATTTCAAATGGCTTGTCTGCAAAGAAAGGTGAGATGTAGGGAATCACAGAAAGTCGAGGGGAAAATAGGTCAAAATATACATTGCTATATGTTGAACTAAACCTTAGGCCAGCAACAATGGAAAGGACCTGACCCTTAGAAACTTACAAGTAAGCTGGAATCTTCAAAAGTTCAAATCTTTATAAGTAAAATATTTATTAAAATGAATAACCAAGTGTTTTAATTGACATCAGAAGATCAAAACAATAAACCCTGAGAACATAGAAAAAAGATAAATAAAGATATGAGCAGAACTTAATACAACAGAAAACGTATAAAATTGAGGTGATTTAGTAAGTCCAAAGAATCTTCTTTGAAAAGATTGAAAAGACACACTTTGATTAAGGAAAACAAAAACATAAGTAAAGAATATACAGAAAGAATCAGGACAATGTTATAGCAGAGAATATATGAAATGCCAGTAAATTTGAACATTTCTGTAAAGTGGACCATTTCCTAGCTCCTAAAGTTTACCAAACCTGACACAAGAGGAAATCATTTAAGGTCATCATGTCTGCCCTTGGCATTCTCGGAACGCCCTGGCCTCAGGATGCAGCCTCTGTAGTCCATGGTAACCTGCGGAGAGGGGGCGGGGCTGAGGGTGGTTGGAACTCTGCCCTCACTGAAGGAGTGGGTGTGGCCATCTCTGCTGTGACTGCACAAAGGGCACGGGAGCAGGGGGCCCAGGGCAGGGCCCTCAGAGCACGGCAGGTCCAGTGGGGTGTCACAAGCATTTAGGCCCAGGCCAAAGGGCGCCTTCTTTGTCTGCACAGCTGCCCAAACTCTCACCTTTCCACTCAGGCCGACCTCTTACTTGAAGTGTGTGTGGAACCTGCCCTCACAGTATACCTCACTGCACAGCTAACCATAGGTCTGGGCATCGTAGCTTCCTGCCAGGTGACCGAAGTTCGCAGGCAGATGTGTCCCAGGGACACATGCAAAGAGGTTCCTGCCCGGGCCACAGGCTGCCCACTGCCCCTGCCCCAGATCGGGGGCCTCCAATCAGCCCTGTCGGAATCCCCTGCCTCTAGAGGGAGTATTGGACCAACACTTGTAGAAAAAGATGTCCTCGTGGGCAACTCATTGGAGGGACACAAATAAATCTTTGCCGACTTTCTGCTGAAGCTTACGAGCGTTCACACCTAAGCGTCTTACAAGGTCAGCTGTTTAGCTAAACATGAGCTCATGATCTAAATTTACACAATAATGAAGAAATCAGCTACGAAGTGGGAGACAATCAGTAAAGACTATCAATACCAGAATTAGATTCCCAAGGCCATCCATCAATTGTTGGAATAATCAGGTGCAAGGCAGAATATATACATAAAACTGGACCTGAAACAAGGAACAAGGATGTTTTCAAAGACTGGTAGGATCTCTACATGTCATTGATAAAGCTAAATACTCAAAGGTTGTGTAATACCACAGATTAAGCATTGAGAAGAGTGAAATTATGCTGTTTTGAAAACTATGGCAGGTGAGATTTTCTGCCTAATTATATAAGAAGATTTCTCTAAAAATACACATTATTTCAATGACTTATTTGCTGTGAACTAAGTTAAGGGTATTTCAAATGTCTTGTCTGCAAAGAAAGGTGAGATGTAGGGAATCACAGAAAGTCGAGGGGAAAATAGGTCAATATATACATTGCTATATGGTGAACTAAACCTTAGGCCAGCAACAATGGAGAGGACCTGACCCTTAGAAACTTACAAGTAAGCTGGAATCTTCAAAAGTTCAAATCTTTATAAGTAAAATATTTATTAAAATGAATAACCAAGTGTTTTAATTGACATCAGAAGATCAAAACAATAAACCCTGAGAACATAGAAAAAAGATAAATAAAGATATGAGCAGAACTTAATACAACAGAAAACGTATAAAATTGAGGTGATTTAGTAAGTCCAAAGAATCTTCTTTGAAAAGATTGAAAAGACACACTTTGATTAAGGAAAACAAAAACATAAGTAAAGAATATACAGAAAGAATCAGGACAATGTTATAGCAGAGAATATATGAAATGCCAGTAAACTTGAACATTTCTGTAAAGTGGACCATTTCCTAGCTCCTAAAGTTTACCAAACCTGACACAAGAGGAAATCATTTAAGGTCATCATGTCTGCCCTTGGCATTCTCGGAACGCCCTGGCCTCAGGATGCAGCCTCTGTAGTCCATGGTAACCTGCGGAGAGGGGGCGGGGCTGAGGGTGGTTGGAACTCTGCCCTCACTGAAGGAGTGGGTGTGGCCATCTCTGCTGTGACTGAACAAAGGGCAGGGGAGAAGGGGGCCCAGGGCAGTGCCCTCAGAGAACGGCAGTTCCAGTGGGGTGTCACAAGCATTTAGGCCCAGGCCAAAGGACGCCTTCTTTGTCTGCACAGCTGCCCAAATTCTCACCTTTCCACTCAGGCCGACCTCTTACTTGAAGTGTGTGTGGAACCTGTCCTCACAGTACACCTCGCTGCACAGCTAACCATAGGTCTGGGCATCGTAGCTTCCTGCCAGGTGACCGAAGTTCGCAGGCAGATGTGTCCCAGGGACACATGCAAAGAGGCTCCTGCCCGGGCCACAGGCTGCCCACTGCCCCTGCCCCAGATCGGGGGCCGCCAATCAGCCCTGTCGGAGTCCCCTTCCTCTAGAGGGAGTATTGGACCAACACTTGTAGAAAACGGTGTCCTCGTGGGCAACTCATTGGAGGGACACAAATAAATTTTGCCGACTTTCTCCTGAAGCTTACGAGCGTTCACACGTAAGCGTCTTGCAAGGTCAGCTGTTTAGCTAAACATGAGCTCATGATCTAAATTTACACAATAATGAAGAAATCAGCGACGAGGGGAGACAATCAGTAAAGAGTATCAATACCAGAATTAGATTCCCAAGGCCATCCATCAATTGTTGGAATAATCAGGTGCAAGGCAGAATATATACATAAAACTGGAACTGAAACAAGGAACAAGGATGTTTTCAAAGACTGGTAGGATCTCTAAAACATTTTTAAAGGACATGTCATTGATAAAGCTAAATACTCAAAGGTTGTGTAATACAACAGATTAAGCATTGAGAAGAGTGAAATTATGCTGTTTTGAAAATATGGCAGGTGAGATTTTCTGCCTAATTATATAAGAAGATTTCTCTAAAAATACACATTATTTCAATGACTTATTGGCTGTGAAATAAGTTAAGGGTATTTCAAATGGCTTGTCTGCAAAGAAAGGTGAGATGTAGGGAATCACAGAAAGTCGAGGGGAAAATAGGTCAATATATACATTGCTATATGGTGAACTAAACCTTAGGCCAGCAACAATATAGTGGACCTGACTCTTAGAAGCTTACAAGTAAGCTGAAATCTTCAAAAGTTCAAATCTTTATAAGTAAAATATTTATTAAAATGAATAACCAAGTGTTTTAATTGACATCAGAAGATCAAAACAATAAACCCTGAGAACATAGAAAAAAGATAAATAAAGATATGAGCAGAACTTAATACATCAGAGAACGTATAAAATTGAGGTGATTTAGTAAGTCCAAAGAATCTTCTTTGAAAAGATTGAAAAGACACACTTTGATTAAGGAAAACGAAAACATAAGTAAAGAATATACAGAAAGAATCAGGACAATGTTATAGCAGAGAATATATGAAATGCCAGTAAATTTGAACATTTCTGTCAAGTGGACCATTTCCTAGCTCCTAAAGTTTACCAAACCTGACACAAGAGGAAATCATTTAAGGTCATCATGTCTGCCCTTGGCATTCTCGGAACGCCCTGGCCTCAGGATGCAGCCTCTGTAGTCCATGGTAACCTGCGGAGAGGTGGCGGGGCTGAGGGTGGTTGGAACTCTGCCCTCACTGAAGGAGTGTGTGTGGCCATCTCTGCTGTGACTGAACAAAGGGCAGGGGAGCAGGGGGCCCAGGGCAGGGCCCTCAGAGCACGGCAGGTCCAGTGGGGTGTCACAAGCATTTAAGCCCAGGCCAAAGGGCGCCTTCTTTGTCTGCACAGCTGCCCAAACTCTCACCTTTCCACTCAGGCCGACCTCTTACTTGAAGTGTGTGTGGAACCTGCCCTCACAGTACACCTCACTGCACAGCTAACCATAGGTCTGGGCATCGTAGCTTCCTGCCAGGTGACCGACGTTCGCAGGCAGATGTGTCCCAGGGACACATGCAAAGAGGCTCCTGCCCGGGCCACAGGCTGCCCACTGCCCCTGCCCCAGATCGGGGGCCGCCAATCAGCCCTGTCGGAATCCCCTGCCTCTAGAGGGAGTATTGGACCAACACTTGTAGAAAACGGTGTCCTCGTGGGCAACTCATTGGAGGGACACAAATAAATTTTGCCGACTTTCTCCTGAAGCTTACGAGCGTTCACACGTAAGCGTCTTGCAATGTCAGGTGTTTAGCTAAACATGAGCTCATGATCTAAATTTACACAATAATGAAGAAATCAGCTACGAGGGGAGACAATCAGTAAAGAGTATCAATACCAGAATTAGATTCCCAAGGCCATCCATCAATTGTTGGAATAATCAGGTGCAAGGCAGAATATATACATAAAACTGGAACTGAAACAAGGAACAAGGATGTTTTCAAAGACTGGTAGGATCTCTAAAACATTTTTAAAGGACATGTCATTGATAAAGCTAAATACTCAAAGGTTGTGTAATACAACAGATTAAGCATTGAGAAGAGTGAAATTATGCTGTTTTGAAAACTATGGCAGGTGAGATTTTCTGCCTAATTATATAAGAAGATTTCTCTAAAAATACACATTATTTCAATGACTTATTGGCTGTGAAATAAGTTAAGGGTGTTTCAAATGGCTTGTCTGCAAAGAAAGGTGAGATGTAGGGAATCACAGAAAGTCGAGGGGAAAATAGGTCAATATATACATTGCTATATGGTGAACTAAACCTTAGGCCAGCAACAATATAGAGGACCTGACTCTTAGAAGCTTACAAGTAAGCTGGAATCTTCAAAAGTTCAAATCTTTATTAGTAAAATATTTATTAAAATGAATAACCAAGTGTTTTAATTGACATCAGAAGATCAAAACAATAAACCCTGAGAACATAGAAAAAAGATAAATAAAGATATGAGCAGAACTTAATACAACAGAAAACGTATAAAATTGAGGTGATTTAGTAAGTCCAAAGAATCTTCTTTGAAAAGATTGAAAAGACACACTTTGATTAAGGAAAACAAAAACATAAGTAAAGAATATACAGAAAGAATCAGGACAATGTTATAGCAGAGAATATATGAAATGCCAGTAAATTTGAACATTTCTGTAAAGTGGACCATTTCCTAGCTCCTAAAGTTTACCAAACCTGACACAAGAGGAAATCATTTAAGGTCATCATGTCTGACCTTGGCATTCTCGGAACGCCCTGCCTCAGCATGCAGCCTCTGTAGTCCATGGTAACCTGCGGAGAGGGGGCGGGGCTGAGGGTGGTTGGAACTCTGCCCTCACTGAAGGAGTGGGTGTGGCCATCTCTGCTGTGACTGAACAAAGGGCAGGGGAGCAGGGGTCCAGGGCAGGGCCCTCAGAGCACGGCAGGTCCAGTGGGGTGTCACAAGCATTTAGGCCCAGGCCAAAGGGCGCCTTCTTTGTCTGCACAGCTGCCCAAACTCTCACCTTTCCACTCAGGCCGACTTCTTACTTGAAGTGTGTGTGGAACCTGCCCTCACAGTACACCTCGCTGCACAGCTAACCATAGGTCTGGGCATCGTAGCTTCCTGCCAGGTGACCGAAGTTCGCAGGCAGATGTGTCCCAGGGACACATGCAAAGAGGCTCCTGCCCGGGCCACAGGCTGCCCACTGCCCCTGCCCCAGATCGGGGGCCGCCAATCAGCCCTGTCAGAGTCCCCTGCCTCTAGAGGGAGTATTGGACAAACACTTGTAGAAAACGGTGTCCTCGTGGGCAACTCATTGGAGGGACACAAATAAATCTTTGCCGACTTTCTGCTGAAGCTTACGAGCGTTCACACCTAAGCGTCTTACAAGGTCAGCTGTTTAGCTAAACATGAGCTCATGATCTAAATTTACACAATAATGAAGAAATCAGCTACGAGTGGAGACAATCAGTAAAGAGTATCAATACCAGAATTAGATTCCGAAGGCCATCCATCAATTGTTGGAATAATCAGGTGCAAGGCAGAATATATACATAAAACTGGACCTGAAACAAGGAACAAGGATGTTTTCAAAGACTGGTAGGATCTCTACATGTCATTGATAAAGCTAAATACTCAAAGGTTGTGTAATACCACAGATTAAGCATTGAGAAGAGTGAAATTATGCTGTTTTGAAAACTATGGCAGGTGAGATTTTCTGCCTAATTATATAAGAAGATTTCTGTAAAAATACACATTATTTCAATGACTTTTTGGCTGTGAACTAAGTTAAGGGTATTTCAAATGGCTTGTCTGCAAAGAAAGGTGAGATGTAGGGAATCACAGAAAGTCGAGGGGAAAATAGGTCAATATATACATTGCTATATGGTGAACTAAACCTTAGGCCAGCAACAATGGAGAGGACCTGACCCTTAGAAACTTACAAGTAAGCTGGAATCTTCAAAAGTTCAAATCTTTATAAGTAAAATATTTATTAAAATGAATAACCAAGTGTTTTAATTGACATCAGAAGATCAAAACAATAAACCCTGAGAACATAGAAAAAAGATAAATAAAGATATGAGCAGAACTTAATACACCAGAAAACGTATAAAATTGAGGTGATTTAGTAAGTCCAAAGAATCTTCTTTGAAAAGATTGAAAAGGCACACTTTGATTAAGGAAAACAAAAACATAAGTAAAGAATATACAGAAAGAATCAGGACAATGTTATAGCAGAGAATATATGAAATGCCAGTAAATTTGAACATTTCTGTAAAGTGGACCATTTCCTAGCTCCTAAAGTTTACAAAACCTGAAACAAGAGGAAATCATTTAAGGTCATCATGTCTGCCCTTGGCATTCTCGGTACGCCCTGGCCTCAGGATGCAGCCTCTGTAGTCCATGGTAACCTGCGGAGAGGGGGCCGGGCTGAGGTTGGTTGGAACTCTGCCCTCACTGAAGGAGTGGGTGTGGCCATCTCTGCTGTGACTGAACAATGGGCAGGGGAGCAGGGGGCCCAGGGCAGGGCCCTCAGAGCACGGCAGTTCCAGTGGGATGTCACAAGCATTTAGTCCCAGGCCAAAGGACGCCTTCTTTGTCTGCACAGCTGCCCAAACTATCACCTTTCCACTCAGGCCGACCTCTTACTTGAAGTGTGTGTGGAACCTGTCCTCACAGCACACCTCGCTGCACAGCTAACCATAGGTCTGGGCATCGTAGCTTCCTGCCAGGTGACCGAAGTTCGCAGGCAGATGTGTCCCAGGGACACATGCAAAGAGGCTCCTGCCCGGGCCACAGGCTGTCCACTGCCCCTGCCCCAGATCGGGGGCCACCAATCAGCCCTGTCGGAGTCCCCTTCCTCTAGAGGGAGTATTGGACCAACACTTGTAGAAAACGGTGTCCTCGTGGGCAACTCATTGGAGGGACACAAATAAATCTTTGCCGTCTTTCTGCTGAAGCTTACGAGCGTTCACACGTAAGCGTCTTACAAGGTCAGCTGTTTAGCTAAACATGAGCTCATGATCTAAATTTACACAATAATGAAGAAATCAGCTACGAGGGGAGACAATCAGTAAAGAGTATCAATACCAGAATTAGATTCCCAAGGCCATCCATCAATTGTTGGAATAATCAGGTTCAAGGCAGAATATATACATAAAACTGGACCTGAAACAAGGAACAAGGATGTTTTCAAAGACTGGTAGGATCTCTAAAACATTTTTAAAGTACATGTCATTGATAAAGCTAAATACTCAAAGGTTGTGTAATACAACAGATTAAGCATTGAGAAGAGTGAAATTATGCTGTTTTGAAAACTATGGCAGGTGAGATTTTCGGCCTTATTATATAAGAAGATTTCTCTAAAAATACACATTATTTCAATGACTTATTGGCTGTGAAATAAGTTAAGGGTATTTCAAATGGCTTGTCTGCAAAGAAAGGTGAGATGTAGGGAATCACAGAAAGTCGAGGGGAAAATAGGTCAATATATACATTGCTATATGGTGAACTAAACTTTAGGCGAGCAACAATGGAGAGGACCTGACCCTTAGAAACTTACAAGTAAGCTGGAATCTTCAAAAGTTCAAATCTTTATAAGTAAAATATTTATTAAAATGAATAACCAAGTGTTTTAATTGACATCAGAAGATCAAAACAATAAACCCTGAGAACATAGAAAAAAGATAAATAAAGATATGAGCAGAACTTAATACAACAGAAAACGTATAAAATTGAGGTGATTTAGTAAGTCCAAAGAATCTTCTTTGAAAAGATTGAAAAGACACCCTTTGATTAAGGAAAACAAAAACATAAGTAAAGAATATACAGAAAGAATCAGGACAATGTTATAGCAGAGAATATATGAAATGCCAGTAAATTTGAACATTTCTGTAAAGTGGACCATTTCCTAGCTCCTAAAGTTTACCAAACCTGACACAAGAGGAAATCATTTAAGGTCATCATGTCTTCCCTTGGCATTCTCGAAACGCCCTGGCCTCAGGATGCAGCCTCTGTAGTCCATGGTTACCTGCGGAGAGGGGGCGGGGCTGAGGGTGGTTGGAACTCTGCCCTCACTGAAGGAGTGGGTGTGGCCATCTCTGCTGTGACTGAACAAAGGGCAGGGGAGCAGGTGTCCAGGGCAGGGCCCTCAGAGCACGGCAGGTCCAGTGGGGTGTCACAAGCATTTAGGCCCAGGCCAAAGGGCGCCTTCTTTGTCTGCACAGCTGCCCAAACTCTCACCTTTCCACTCAGGCCGACCTCTTACTTGAAGTGTGTGTGGAACCTGCCCTCACAGTACACCTCGCTGCACAGCTAACATAGGTCTGGGCATCGTAGCTTCCTGCCAGGTGACCGAAGTTCGCAGGCAGATGTGTCCCAGGGACACATGCAAAGAGGCTCCTGCCCGGGCCACAGGCTGCCCACTGCCCCTGCCCCAGATCGGGGGCCGCCAATCAGCCCTGTCGGAGTCCCCTGCCTCTAGAGGGAGTATTGGACCAACACTTGTAGAAAACGGTGTCCTCGTGGGCAACTCATTGGAGGGACACAAATAAATCTTTGCCGACTTTCTGCTGAAGCTTACGAGCGTTCACACCTAAGCGTCTTACAAGGTCAGCTGTTTAGCTAAACATGAGCTCATGATCTAAATTTACACAATAATGAATAAATCAGCTACGAGGGGAGACAATCAGTAAAGACTATCAATACCAAAATTAGATTCCCAAGGCCATCCATCAATTGTTGGAATAATCAGGTGCAAGGCAGAATATATACATAAAACTGGACCTGAAACAAGGAACAAGGATGTTTTCAAAGACTGGTAGGATCTCTACATGTCATTGATAAAGCTAAATACTCAAAGGTTGTGTAATACCACAGATTAAGCATTGAGAAGAGTGAAATTATGCTGTTTTGAAAACTATGGCAGGCGAGATTGTGTGCCTAATTATAGAAGAAGATTTCCCTAAAAGATACACATTATTTCAATGACTTATTGGCTGTGAAATAAGTAAAGGGTATTTCAAATGGCTTGTCTGCAAAGAAAGGTGAGATGTAGGGAATCACAGAAAGTCGAGGGGAAAATAGGTCAATATATACATTGCTATATAGTGAACTAAACCTTAGGCCAGCAACAATGGAGAGGACCTGACCCTTAGAAACTTACAAGTAAGCTGGAATCTTCAAAAGTTCAAATCTTTATAAGTAAAATATTTATTAAAATGAATAACCAAGTGTTTTAATTGACATCAGAAGATCAAAACAATAAACCCTGAGAACATAGAAAAAAGATAAATAAAGATATGAGCAGAACTTAATACAACAGAAAACGGATAAAATTGAGGTGATTTAGTAAGTCCAAAGAATCTTCTTTAAAAGATTGAAAAGACACACTTTGATTAAGGAAAACAAAAACATAAGTAAAGAATATACAGAAAGAATCAGGACAAAGTTATAGCAGAGTATATATGAAATGCCAGTAAATTTGAACATTTCTGTAAAGTGGACCATTTCCTAGCTCCTAAAGTTTACCAAACCTGACACAAGAGGAAATCATTTAAGGTTATCATGTCTGCCCTTGGCATTCCCGGAAAGCCTTGGCCTCAGGATGCAGCCTCTGTAGTCCATGGTAACCTGCGGAGAGGGGACGGGGCTGAGGGTGGTTGGAACACTGCTCTCACTGAAGGAGTGGGTGTGGCCATCTCTGCTGTGACTGAACAAAGGGCAGGGGAGGAGGGGGCCCAGGGCAGGGCCCTCAGAGCACGGCAGTTCCAGTGGGGTGTCACAAGCATTTAGGCCCAGGCCAAAGGGCGCCTTCTGTGTCTGCACAGCTGCCCAAACTCTCACCTTTCCACTCAGGCAGACCTCTTACTTGAAGTGTATGTGGAACCTGTCCTCACAGTACACCTCGCTGCACAGCTAACCATAGGTCTGGGCATCGTAGCTTCCTGCCAGGTGACCGAAGTTCGCAGGCAGATGTGTCCCAGGGACACATGCAAAGACGCTCCAGCCCGGGCCACAGGCTGCCCACGGCCCCTGCCCCAGATCGGGTGCCGCCAATCAGCCATGTCGGAGTCCCCTTCCTCTAGAGGGAGTATTGGACCAACACTTATAGAAAACGGTGTCCTCGTGGGCAACTCATTGGAGGGACACAAATAAATTTTGCCGACTTTCTCCTGAATCTTGCGAGCGTACACACCTAAGCGTCTTACAAGGTCAGCTGTTTAGCTAAACATGAGCTCATGATCTAAATTTACACAATAATGAAAAAATCAGCTACGAGGGGAGACAATCAGTAAAGACTATCAATACCAGAATTAGATTCCCAAGGCCATCCATCAATTGTTGGAATAATCAGGTGCAAGGCAGAATATATACATAAAACTGGAACTGAAACAAGGAACAAGGATGTTTTCAAAGACTGGTAGGATATCTAAAACATTTTTAAAGTACATGTCATTGATAAAGCTAAATACTCAAAGGTTGTGTAATACAACAGATTAAGCATTGAGAAGAGTGAAATTATGCTGTTTTGAAAACTATGGCAGGTGAGATTTTCTGCCTAATTATATAAGACGATTTCTCTAAAATACACATTATTTCAATGACTTATTGGCTGTGAAATAATTTAAGGGTATTTCAAATGGCTTGTCTGCAAAGAAAGGTGAGATGTAGGGAATCACAGAAAGTCGAGGGGAAAATAGGTCAATATATACATTGCTATATGGTGAACTAAACCTTAGGCCAGCAACAATGGAGAGGACCTGACCCTTAGAAACTTACAAGTAAGCTGGAATCTTCAAAAGTTCAAATCTTTATAAGTAAAATATTTATTAAAATGAATAACCAAGTGTTTTAATTGACATCAGAAGATCAAAACAATAAACCATGAGAACATAGAAAAAAGAAAAATAAAGATATGAGCAGAACTTAATACAACAGAAAACGGATAAAATTGAGGTGATTTAGTAAGTCCAAAGAATCTTCTTTAAAAGATTGAAAAGACACACTTTGATTAAGGAAAACAAAAACATAAGTAAAGAATATACAGAAAGAATCAGGACAAAGTTATAGCAGAGAATATATGAAATGCCAGTAAATTTGATCATTTCTGTAAAGTGGACCATTTCCTAGCTCCTAAAGTTTACCAAACCTGACACAAGAGGAAATCATTTAAGGTTATCATGTCTGCCTTTGGCATTCTCGGAAAGCCCTGTCCTCTGGATGCAGCCTCTGTAGTCCATGGTAACCTGCGGAGAGGGGGCGGGGCTGAGGGTGGTTGGAACACTGCCCTCACTGAAGGAGTGGGTGTGGCCATCTCTGCTGTGACTGAACAAAGGGCAGGGGAGGAGGGGGCCCAGGGCAGGGCCCTCAGAGCAAGGCAGGTCCAGTGGGGTGTCACAAGCATTTAGGCCCAGGCCAAAGGGCGCCTTCTTTGTCTGCACAGCTGCCCAAACTCTCACCTTTCCACTCAGGCCGACCTCTTACTTGAAGTGTGTTTGGAACCTGTCCTCACAGTACACCTCGCTGTACAGCTAACCATAGGTCTGGGCATCGTAGCTTCCTGCCAGGTGACCGAAGTTCGCAGGCAGATGTGTCCCAGGGACACATGCAAAGACGCTCCAGCCCGGGCCACAGGCTGCCCACGGCCCCTGCCCCAGATCGGGTGCCGCCAATCAGCCCTGTCGGAGTCCCCTTCCTCTAGAGGGAGTATTGGACCAACACTTATAGAAAACGGTGTCCTCGTGGGCAACTCATTGGAGGGACACAAATAAATTTTGCCGACTTTCTCCTGAATCTTGCGAGCGTACACACCTAAGCGTCTTACAAGGTCAGCTGTTTAGCTAAACATGAGCTCATGATCTAAATTTACACAATAATGAAAAAATCAGCTACGAGGGGAGACAATCAGTAAAGACTATCAATACCAGAATTAGATTCCCAAGGCCATCCATCAATTGTTGGAATAATCAGGTGCAAGGCAGAATATATACATAAAACTGGAACTGAAACAAGGAACAAGGATGTTTTCAAAGACTGGTAGGATCTCTAAAACATTTTTAAAGTACATGTCATTGATAAAGCTAAATACTCAAAGGTTGTGTAATACAACAGATTAAGCATTGAGAAGAGTGAAATTATGCTGTTTTGAAAACTATGGCAGGTGAGATTTTCTGCCTAATTATATAAGACGATTTCTCTAAAATACACATTATTTCAATGACTTATTGGCTGTGAAATAATTTAAGGGTATTTCAAATGGCTTGTCTGCAAAGAAAGGTGAGATGTAGGGAATCACAGAAAGTCGAGGGGAAAATAGGTCAATATATACATTGCTATATGGTGAACTAAACCTTAGGCCAGCAACAATGGAGAGGACCTGACCCTTAGAAACTTACAAGTAAGCTGGAATCTTCAAAAGTTCAAATCTTTATAAGTAAAATATTTATTAAAATGAATAACCAAGTGTTTTAATTGACATCAGAAGATCAAAACAATAAACCATGAGAATATAGAAAAAAGATAAATAAAGATATGAGCAGAACTTAATACAACAGAAAACGTATAAAATTGAGGTGATTTAGTAAGTCCAAAGAATCTTCTTTGAAAAGATTGAAAAGACACACTTTGATTAAGGAAAACAAAAACATAAGTAAAGAATATACAGAAAGAATCAGGACAATGTTATAGCAGAGAATATATGAAATGCCAGTAAATTTGAACATTTCTGTAAAGTGGACCATTTCCTAGCTCCTAAAGTTTACCAAACCTGACACAAGAGGAAATCATTTAAGGTCATCATGTCTGCCCTTGGCATTCTCGGACCGCCCTGGCCTCAGGATGCAGCCTCTGTAGTCCATGGTAACCTGCGGAGAGGGGGCGGGGCTGAGGGTGGTTGGAACTCTGGCCTCACTGAAGGAGTGGGTGTGGCCATCTCTGCTGTGACTGAACAAAGGGCAGGGGAGCAGGGGGCCCAGGGCAGGGCCCTCAGAGCACGGCAGGTCCAGTGGGGTGTCACAAGCATTTAGTCCCAGGCCAAAGGACGCCTTCTTTGTCTGCACAGCTGCCCAAACTCTCACCTTTCCACTCAGGCCGACCTCTTACTTGAAGTGTGTGTGGAACCTGTCCTCACAGTACACCTCGCTGCACAGCTAACCATAGGTCTGGGCATCGTAGCTTCCTGCCAGGTGACCGATGTTCGCAGGCAGATGTGTCCCAGGGACACATGCAAAGAGGCTCCAGCCCGTGCCACAGGCTGCCCACTGCCCCTGCCCCAGATCGGGGGCCGCCAATCAGCCCTGTCGGAGTCCCCTTCCTCTAGAGGGAGTATTGGACCAACACTTGTAGAAAACGGTGTCCTCGTGGGCAACTCATTGGAGGGACACATATAAATTTTGCCGAATTTCTCCTGAAGCTTACGAGCGTTCACACATAAGCGTCTTACAAGGTCAGCTGTTTAGCTAAACATGAGCTCATGATCTAAATTTACACAATAATGAAGAAATCAGCTACGAGGGGAGACAATCAGTAAAGACTATCAATACCAGAATTAGATTCCCAAGGCCATCCATCAATTGTTGGAATAATCAGGTGCAAGGCAGAATATATACATAAAACTGGACCTGAAACAAGGAACAAGGATGTTTTCAAAGACTGGTAGGATCTCTAAAACATTTTTAAAGTACATGTCATTGATAAAGCTAAATACTCAAAATTTGTGTAATACAACAGATTAAGCATTGAGAAGAGTGAAATTATGCTGTTTTGAAAACTATGGCAGGTGAGATTTTCTGCCTAATTATATAAGAAGATTTCTCTAAAAATACACATTATTTCAATGACTTATTGGCTGTGAAATAAGTTAAGGGTATTTCAAAAGGTTTGTCTGCAAAGAAAGGTGAGATGTAGGGAATCACAGAAAGTCGAGGGGAAAATAGGTCAATATATACATTGCTATATGGTGAACTAAACCTTAGGCCAGCAACAATGGAGAGGACCTGACCCTTAGAAACTTACAAGTAAGCTGGAATCTTCAAATGTTCAAATCTTTATAAGTAAAATATTTATTAAAATGAATAACCAAGTGTTTTAATTGACATCAGAAGATCAAAACAATAAACCCTGAGAACATAGAAAAAAGATAATAAAGATATGAGCAGAACTTAATACAACAGAAAACGTATAAAATTGAGGTGATTTAGTAAGTCCAAAGAATCTTCTTTGAAAAGATTGAAAAGACACACTTTGATTAAGGAAAACAAAAACATAAGTAAAGAATATACAGAAAGAATCAGGACAATGTTATAGCAGAGAATATATGAAATGCCAGTAAATTTGAACATTTCTGTAAAGTGGACCATTTCCTAGCTCCTAAAGTTTACCAAACCTGACACAAGAGGAAATCATTTAAGGTCATCATGTCTGCCCTTGGCATTCTCGGAACGCCCTGGCCTCAGGATGCAGCATCTGTAGTCCATGGTAACCTGCGGAGAGGGGGCGGGGCTGAGAGTGGTTGGAACTCTGCCCTCACTGAAGGAGTGTGTGTGGCCATCTCTGCTGTGTCTGAACAAAGGGCAGGGGAGCAGGGGGCCCAGGGCAGGGCCCTCAGAGCACGGCAGGTCCAGTGGGGTGTCACAATCATTTAGGCCCAGGCCAAAGGGCGCCTTCTTTGTCTGCACAGCTGCCCAAACTCTCACCTTTCCACTCAGGCCGACCTCTAACTTGAAGTGTGTGTGGAACCTGCCCTCACAGTATACCTCACTGCACAGGTAACCATAGGTCTGGGCATCGTAGCTTCCTGCCAGGTGACCGAAGTTCGCAGGCAGATGTGTCCCAGGGACACATGCAAAGAGGCTCCTGCCCGGGCCACAGGCTGCCCACTGCCCCTGCCCCAGATCGGGGGCCGCCAATCAGCCCTTTCGGAATCCCCTTCCTCTAGAGGGAGTATTGGACCAACACTTGTAGAAAACGATGTCCTCGTGGGCAACTCATTGGAGGGACACAAATAAATTTTGCCGACTTTCTCCTGAAGCTTACGAGCGTTCACACGTAAGCGTCTTACAAGGTCAGCTGTTTAGCTAAACATGAGCTCATGTTCTAAATTTACACAATAATGAAGAAATCAGCTACGAGGGGAGACAATCAGTAAAGAGTATCAATACCAGAATTAGATACCCAAGGCCATCCATCAATTGTTGGAATAATCAGGTGCAAGGCAGAATATATACATAAAACTGGAACTGAAACAAGGAACAAGGATGTTTTCAAAGACTGGTAGGATCTCTAAAACATTTTTAAAGGACATGTCATTGATAAAGCTAAATACTCAAAGGTTGTGTAATACAACAGATTAAGCATTGAGAAGAGTGAAATTATGCTGTTTTGAAAACTATGGCAGGAGAGATTTTCTGCCTAATTATATAAGAAGATTTCTCTAAAAATACACATTATTTCAATGACTTATTGGCTGTGAAATAAGTTAAGGGTGTTTCAAATGGCTTGTCTGCAAAGAAAGGTGAGATGTAGGGAATCACAGAAAGTCGAGGGGAAAATAGGTCAATATATACATTGCTATATGGTGAACTAAACCTTAGGCCAGCAACAATATAGAGGACCTGACTCTTAGAAGCTTACAAGTAAGCTGGAATCTTCAAAAGTTCAAATCTTTATAAGTAAAATATTTATTAAAATGAATAACCAAGTGTTTTAATTGACATCAGAAGATCAAAACAATAAACCCTGAGAATATAGAAAAAAGATAAATAAAGATATGAGCAGAACTTAATACAACAGAAAACGTATAAAATTGAGGTGATTTAGTAAGTCCAAAGAATCTTCTTTGAAAAGATTGAAAAGACACATTTTGATTAAGGAAAAATAAACATAAGTAAAGAATATACAGAAAGAATCAGGACAATGTTATAGCAGAGAATATATGAAATGCCAGTAAATTTGAACATTTCTGTAAAGTGGACCATCTCCTAGCTCCTAAAGTTTACCAAACCTGACACAAGAGGAAATCATTTAAGGTCATCATGTCTGCCCTTGGCATTCTCGGAACGCCCTGGCCTCAGGATGCAGCCTCTGTAGTCCATGGTAACCTGCGGAGAGGGGGCGGGGCTGAGGGTGGTTGGAACTCTGCCCTCACTGAACGAGTGGTTGTGGCCATCTCTGCTGTGACTGAACAAAGGGCAGGGGAGCAGGGGTCCCATGGCAGGGCCCTCAGAGCACAGCAGGTACAGTGGGGTGTCACAAGCATTTAGGCCCAGGTCAAAGGGCGCCTTCTTTGTCTGCACAGCTGCCCAAACTCTCACCTTTCCACTCAGGACGACCTCTTACTTGAAGTGTGTGTGGAACCTGCCCTCACAGTACACCTCGCTGCACAGCTAACCATAGGTCTGGGCATCGTAGCTTCCTGCCAGGTGACCGAAGTTCGCAGGCAGATGTGTCCCAGGGACACATGCAAAGAGGTTCCTGCCCGGGCCACAGGCTGCCCACTGCCCCTGCCCCAGATCGGGTCCGCCAATCAGCCCTGTCGGAGTCCCCTGCCTCTAGAGGGAGTATTGGACCAACACTTGTAGAAAACGGTGTCCTCGTGGGCAACTCATTGGAGGGACACAAATAAATCTTTGACGACTTTCTGCTGAAGATTACGAGCGTTCACACCTAAGCGTCTTACAAGGTCAGCTGTTTAGCTAAACATGAGCTCATGATCTAAATTTACTCAATAATGAAGAAATCAGCTACGAGGGGAGACAATCAGTAAAGACTATCAATACCAGAATTAGATACCCAAGGCCATCCATCAATTGTTGGAATAATCATGTGCAAGGCAGAATATATACATAAAACTGGAACTGAAACAAGGAACAAGGATGTTTTCAAAGACTGGTAGGATCTCTAAAACATTTTTAATGTACATGTCATTGATAAAGCTAAATACTCAAAGGTTGTGTAATACAACAGATTAAGCATTGAGAAGAGTGAAATTATGCTGTTTTGAAAACTATGGCAGGTGAGATTTCCTGCCTAATTATATAAGAAGATTTCTCTAAAATATACACATTATATCAATGACTTATTGGCTGTGAAATAAGTTAAGGGTATTTCAAATGGCTTGTCTGCAAAGAAAGGTGAGATGTAGGGAATCACAGAAAATCGAGGGGAAAATAGGTCAATATATACATTGCTATATGGTGAACTAAACCTTAGGCCAGCAACAATGGAGAGGACCTGACCCTTAGAAACTTACAAGTAAGCTGGAATCTTCAAAAGTTCAAATTTTATAAGTAAAATATTTATTAAAATGAATAACCAAGTGTTTTAATTGACATCAGAAGATCAAAACAATAAACCGTGAGAACATAGAAAAAAGATAATAAAGATATGAGCAGAACTTAATACAACAGAAAACATATAAAATTCAGGTGATTTAGTAAGTCCAAAGAATCTTCTTTGAAAAGATTGAAAAGACACACTTTGATTAAGGAAAACAAAAACATAAGTAAAGAATATACAGAAAGAATCAGGACAATGTTATAGCAGAGAATATATGAAATGCCAGTAAATTTGAACATTTCTGTAAAGTGGACCATTTCCTAGCTCCTAAAGTTTACCAAACCTGACACAAGAGGAAATCATTTAAGGTCATCATGTCTGCCCTTGGCATTCTCGGAACGCCCTGGCCTCAGGATGCAGCATCTGTAGTCCATGGTAACCTGCGGAGAGGGGGCGGGGCTGAGAGTGGTTGGAACTCTGCCCTCACTGAAGGAGTGTGTGTGGCCATCTCTGCTGTGTCTGAACAAAGGGCAGGGGAGCAGGGGGCCCAGGGCAGGGCCCTCAGAGCACGGCAGGTCCAGTGGGGTGTCACAAGCATTTAGGCCCAGGCCAAAGGGCGCCTTCTTTGTCTGCACAGCTGCCCAAACTCTCACCTTTCCACTCAGGCCGACCTCTAACTTGAAGTGTGTGTGGAACCTGCCCTCACAGTATACCTCACTGCACAGGTAACCATAGGTCTGGGCATCGTAGCTTCCTGCCAGGTGACCGAAGTTCGCAGGCAGATGTGTCCCAGGGACACATGCAAAGAGGCTCCTGCCCGGGCCACAGGCTGCCCACTGCCCCTGCCCCAGATCGGGGGCCGCCAATCAGCCCTTTCGGAATCCCCTTCCTCTAGAGGGAGTATTGGACCAACACTTGTAGAAAACGATGTCCTCGTGGGCAACTCATTGGAGGGACACAAATAAATTTTGCCGACTTTCTCCTGAAGCTTACGAGCGTTCACACGTAAGCGTCTTACAAGGTCAGCTGTTTAGCTAAACATGAGCTCATGTTCTAAATTTACACAATAATGAAGAAATCAGCTACGAGGGGAGAAAATCAGTAAAGAGTATCAATACCAGAATTAGATTCCCAAGGCCATCCATCAATTGTTGGAATAATCAGGTGCAAGGCAGAATATATACATAAAACTGGAACTGAAACAAGGAACAAGGATGTTTTCAAAGACTGGTAGGATCTCTAAAACATTTTTAAAGGACATGTCATTGATAAAGCTAAATACTCAAAGGTTGTGTAATACAACAGATTAAGCATTGAGAAGAGTGAAATTATGCTGTTTTGAAAACTATGGCAGGAGAGATTTTCTGCCTAATTATATAAGAAGATTTCTCTAAAAATACACATTATTTCAATGACTTATTGGCTGTGAAATAAGTTAAGGGTGTTTCAAATGGCTTGTCTGCAAAGAAAGGTGAGATGTAGGGAATCACAGAAAGTCGAGGGGAAAATAGGTCAATATATACATTGCTATATGGTGAACTAAACCTTAGGCCAGCAACAATATAGAGGACCTGACTCTTAGAAGCTTACAAGTAAGCTGGAATCTTCAAAAGTTCAAATCTTTATAAGTAAAATATTTATTAAAATGAATAACCAAGTGTTTTAATTGACATCAGAAGATCAAAACAATAAACCCTGAGAATATAGAAAAAAGATAAATAAAGATATGAGCAGAACTTAATACAACAGAAAACGTATAAAATTGAGGTGATTTAGTAAGTCCAAAGAATCTTCTTTGAAAAGATTGAAAAGACACACTTTGATTAAGGAAAAAAAAACATAAGTAAAGAATATACAGAAAGAATCAGGACAATGTTATAGCAGAGAATATATGAAATGCCAGTAAATTTGAACATTTCTGTAAAGTGGACCATCTCCTAGCTCCTAAAGTTTACCAAACCTGACACAAGAGGAAATCATTTAAGGTCATCATGTCTGCCCTTGGCATTCTCGGAACGCCCTGGCCTCAGGATGCAGCCTCTGTAGTCCATGGTAACCTGCGGAGAGGGGTCGGGGCTGAGGGTGGTTGGAACTCTGCCCTCACTGAACGAGTGGTTGTGGCCATCTCTGCTGTGACTGAACAAAGGGCAGGGGAGCAGGGGTCCCATGGCAGGGCCCTCAGAGCACAGCAGGTACAGTGGGGTGTCACAAGCATTTAGGCCCAGGTCAAAGGGCGCCTTCTTTGTCTGTACAGCTGCCCAAACTCTCACCTTTCCACTCAGGACGACCTCTTACTTGAAGTGTGTGTGGAACCTGCCCTCACAGTACACCTCGCTGCACAGCTAACCATAGGTCTGGGCATCGTAGCTTCCTGCCAGGTGACCGAAGTTCGCAGGCAGATGTGTCCCAGGGACACATGCAAAGAGGTTCCTGCCCGGGCCACAGGCTGCCCACTGCCCCTGCCCCAGATCGGGTCCGCCAATCAGCCCTGTCGGAGTCCCCTGCCTCTAGAGGGAGTATTGGACCAACACTTGTAGAAAACGGTGTCCTCGTGGGCAACTCATTGGAGGGACACAAATAAATCTTTGACGACTTTCTGCTGAAGATTACGAGCGTTCACACCTAAGCGTCTTACAAGGTCAGCTGTTTAGCTAAACATGAGCTCATGATCTAAATTTACTCAATAATGAAGAAATCAGCTACGAGGGGAGACAATCAGTAAAGACTATCAATACCAGAATTAGATACCCAAGGCCATCCATCAATTGTTTTAATAATCATGTGCAAGGCAGAATATATACATAAAACTGGAACTGAAACAAGGAACAAGGATGTTTTCAAAGACTGGTAGGATCTCTAAAACATTTTTAATGTACATGTCATTGATAAAGCTAAATACTCAAAGGTTGTGTAATACAACAGATTAAGCATTGAGAAGACTGAAATTATGCTGTTTTGAAAACTATGGCAGGTGAGATTTCCTGCCTAATTATATAAGAAGATTTCTCTAAAATATGCACATTATATCAATGACTTATTGGCTGTGAAATAAGTTAAGGGTATTTCAAATGGCTTGTCTGCAAAGAAAGGTGAGATGTAGGGAATCACAGAAAATCGAGGGGAAAATAGGTCAATATATACATTGCTATATGGTGAACTAAACCTTAGGCCAGCAACAATGGAGAGGACCTGACCCTTAGAAACTTACAAGTAAGCTGGAATCTTCAAAAGTTCAAATTTTATAAGTAAAATATTTATTAAAATGAATAACCAAGTGTTTTAATTGACATCAGAAGATCAAAACAATAAACCCTGAGAACATAGAAAAAAGATAAATAAAGATATGAGCAGAACTTAATACAACAGAAAACGTATAAAATTGAGGTGATTTAGTAAGTGCAAAGAATCTTCTTTGAAAAGATTGAAAAGACACACTTTGATTAAGGAAAACAAAAACATAAGTAAAGAATATACAGAAAGAATCAGGACAATGTTATAACAGAGAATATATGAAATGCCAGTAAATTTGAACATTTCTGGAATGTGGACCATTTCCTAGCTCCTAAAGTTTACCAAACCTGACACAAGAGGAAATCATTTAAGGTCATCATGTCTGCCCTTGGCATTCTCGGAACGCCCTGGCCTCAGGATGCAGCCTCTGTAGTCCATGGTAACCTGCGGAGAGGGGGCGGGGCTGAGGGTGGTTGGAACTCTGCCCTCACTGAAGGAGTGGGTGTGGCCATCTCTGCTGTGACTGAACAAAGGGCAGGGGAGCAGGGGGCCCAGGGCAGGGCCCTCAGAGCACGGCAGGTCCAGTGGGCTGTCACAAGCATTTAGGACCAGGCCAAAGGGCGCCTTCTTTGTCTGCACAGCTGCCCAAACTCTCACCTTTCCACTCAGGCCGACCTCTTACTTGAAGTGTGTGTGGAACCTGTCCTCACAGTACACCTCGCTGCACAGCTAACCATAGGTCTGGGCATCGTAGCTTCTTGCAAGGTGACCGAAGTTCGCAGGCAGATGTGTCCCAGGGACACATGCAAAGAGGCTCCTGCCCGGGCCACAGGCTGCCCACTGCCCCTGCCCCAGATCGGGGGCCGCCAATAAGCCCTGTCGGAGTCCCCTGCCTCTAGAGGGAGTATTGGACCAACACTTGTAGAAAACGGTGTCCTCGTGGGCAACTCATTGGAGGGACACAAATAAATCTTTGCCGTCTTTCTGCGGAAGCTTACGAGCGTTCACACCTAAGCGTCTTACAAGGTCAGCTGTTTAGCTAAACATGAGCTCATGATCTAAATTTACACAATAATGAAGAAATCAGCTATGAGGGGAGACAATCAGTAAAGACTATCAATACCAGAATTAGATTCCCAAGGCCATCCATCAATTGTTGGAATAATCAGGTGCAAGGCAGAATATATACATAAAACTGGAACTGAAACAAGGAACAAGGATGTTTTCAAAGACTGGTAGGATCTCTAAAACATTTTTAAAGTACATGTCATTGATAAAGCTAAATACTCAAAATTTGTGTAATACAACAGATTAAGCATTGAGAAGAGTGAAATTATGCTGTTTTGAAAACTATGGCAGGTGAGATTTTCTGCCTAATTATATAAGAAGATTTCTCTAAAAATACACATTATTTCAATGACTTATTGGCTGTGAAATAAGTTAAGGGTATTTCAAAAGGTTTGTCTGCAAAGAAAGGTGAGATGTAGGGAATCACAGAAAGTCGAGGGGAAAATAGGTCAATATATACATTGCTATATGGTGAACTAAACCTTAGGCCAGCAACAATGGAGAGGACCTGACCCTTAGAAACTTACAAGTAAGCTGGAATCTTCAAAAGTTCAAATCTTTATAAGTAAAATATTTATTAAAATGAATAACCAAGTGTTTTAATTGACATCAGAAGATCAAAACAATAAACCCTGAGAACATAGAAAAAAGATAAATAAAGATATGAGCAGAACTTAATACAACAGAAAACGTATAAAATTGAGGTGATTTAGTAAGTCCAAAGAATCTTCTTTGAAAAGATTTAAAAGACACACTTTGATTAAGGAAAACCAAAACATAAGTAAAGAATATACAGAAAGAGTCAGGACAATGTTAGAGCAGAGAATATATGAAATGCCAGTAAATTTGAACATTTCTGTAAAGTGGACCATCTCCTAGCTCCTAAAGTTTACCAAACCTGACACAAGAGGAAATCATTTAAGGTCATCATGTCTGCCCTTGGCATTCTCGGAACGCCCTGGCCTCAGGATGCAGCCTCTGTAGTCCATGGTAACCTGCGTAGAGGGGGCGGGGCTGAGGGTGGTTGGAACTCTGCCCTCACTTAACGAGTGGTTGTGGCCATCTCTGCTGTGACTGAACAAAGGGCAGGGGAGCATGGGTCCCAGGGCAGGGCCCTCAGAGCACAGCAGGTCCAGTGGGGTGTCACAAGCATTTAGGCCCAGGCCAAAGGGCGCCTTCTTTGTCTGCACAGCTGCCCAAACTCTCACCTTTCCACTAAGGCCGACCTCTTACTTGAAGTGTGTGTGGAACCTGCCCTCACAGTACACCTCGCTGCACAGCTAACCGTAGGTCTGGGCATCGTAGCTTCCTGCCAGGTGACCGAAGTTCGCAGGCAGATGTGTCCCAGGGACACATGCAAAGAGGTTCCTGCCCGGGCCACAGGCTGCCCACTGCCCCTGCCCCAGATCGGGGGCCGCCAATCAGCCCTGTCGGAGTCCCCTGCCTCTAGAGGGAGTATTGGACCAACACTTGTAGAAAACGGTGTCCTCGTGGGCAACTCATTGGAGGGACACAAATAAATCTTTGCCGACTTTCTGCTGAAGCTTACGAGCGTTCACACCTAAGCGTCTTACAAGGTCAGCTGTTTAGCTAAACATGAGCTCATGATCTAAATTTACTCAATAATGAAGAAATCAGCTACGAGGGGAGACAATCAGTAAAGACTATCAATACCAGAATTAGATTCCCAAGGCCATCCATCAATTGTTGGAATAATCAGGTGCAAGGCAGAATATATACATAAAACTGGAACTGAAACAAGGAACAAGGATGTTTTCAAAGACTGGTAGGATCTCTAAAACATTTTTAAAGTACATGTCATTGATAAAGCTAAATACTCAAAATTTGTGTAATACAACAGATTAAGCATTGAGAAGAGTGAAATTATGCTGTTTTGAAAACTATGGCAGGTGAGATTTTCTGCCTAATTATATAAGAATATTTCTCTAAAAATACACATTATTTCAATGACTTATTGGCTGTGAAATAAGTTAAGGGTATTTCAAAAGGTTTGTCTGCAAAGAAAGGTGAGATGTAGGGAATCACAGAAAGTCGAGGGGAAAATAGGTCAATATATACATTGCTATATGGTGAACTAAACCTTAGGCCAGCAACAATGGAGAGGACCTGACCCTTAGAAACTTACAAGTAAGCTGGAATCTTCAAAAGTTCAAATCTTTATAAGTAAAATATTTATTAAAATGAATAACCAAGTGTTTTAATTGACATCAGAAGATCAAAACAATAAACCCTGAGAACATAGAAAAAAGATAAATAAAGATATGAGCAGAACTTAATACAACAGAAAACGTATAAAATTGAGGTGATTTAGTACGTCCAAAGAATCTTCTTTGAAAAGATTTAAAAGACACACTTTGATTAAGGAAAACCAAAACATAAGTAAAGAATATACAGAAAGAGTCAGGACAATGTTAGAGCAGAGAATATATGAAATGCCAGTAAATTTGAACATTTCTGTAAAGTGGACCATCTCCTAGCTCCTAAAGTTTACCAAACCTGACACAAGAGGAAATCATTTAAGGTCATCATGTCTGCCCTTGGCATTCTCGGAACGCCCTGGCCTCAGGATGCAGCCTCTGTAGTCCATGGTAACCTGCGTAGAGGGGGCGGGGCTGAGGGTGGTTGGAACTCTGCCCTCACTTAACGAGTGGTTGTGGCCATCTCTGCTGTGACTGAACAAAGGGCAGGGGAGCATGGGTCCCAGGGCAGGGCCCTCAGAGCACAGCAGGTCCAGTGGGGTGTCACAAGCATTTAGGCCCAGGCCAAAGGGCGCATTCTTTGTCTGCACAGCTGCCCAAACTCTCACCTTTCCACTAAGGCCGACCTCTTACTTGAAGTGTGTGTGGAACCTGCCCTCACAGTACACCTCGCTGCACAGCTAACCATAGGTCTGGGCATCGTAGCTTCCTGCCAGGTGACCGAAGTTCGCAGGCAGATGTGTCCCAGGGACACATGCAAAGAGGTTCCTGCCCGGGCCACAGGCTGCCCACTGCCCCTGCCCCAGATCGGGGGCCGCCAATCAGCCCTGTCGGAGTCCCCTGCCTCTAGAGGGAGTATTGGACCAACACTTGTAGAAAACGGTGTCCTCGTGGGCAACTCATTGGAGGGACACAAATAAATCTTTGCCGACTTTCTGCTGAAGCTTACGAGCGTTCACACCTAAGCGTCTTACAAGGTCAGCTGTTTAGCTAAACATGAGCTCATGATCTAAATTTACACAATAATGAAGAAATCAGCTACGAGGGGAGAAAATCAGTAAAGACTATCAATACCAGAATTAGATTCCCAAGGCCATCCATCAATTGTTGGAATAATCAGGTGCAAGGCAGAATATATACATAAAACTGGAACTGAAACAAGGAACAAGGATGTTTTCAAAGACTGGTAGGATCTCTAAAACATTTTTAAAGGACATGTCATTGATAAAGCTAAATACTCAAAGGTTGTGTAATACAACAGATTAAGCATTGAGAAGAGTGAAATTATGCTGTTTTGAAAACTATGGCAGGTGAGATTTTCTGCCTAATTATATAAGAAGATTTCTCTAAAAATACACATTATTTCAATGACTTATTGGCTGTGAAATAAGTCAAGGGTATTTCAAATGGCTTGTCTGCAAAGAAAGGTGAGATGTAGGGAATCACAGAAAGTCGAGGGGAAAATAGGTCAATATATACATTGCTATATGGTGAACTAAACCTTAGGCCAGCAACAATGGAGAGGACCTGACCCTTAGAAACTTACAAGTAAGCTGGAATCTTCAAAAGTTCAAATCTTTATAAGTAAAATATTTATTAAAATGAATAACCAAGTGTTTTAATTGACATCAGAAGATCAAAACAATAAACCCTGAGAACATAGAAAAAAGATAAATAAAGATATGAGCAGAACTTAATACACCAGAAAACGTATAAAATTGAGGTGATTTAGTAAGTCCAAAGAATCTTCTTTGAAAAGATTGAAAAGACACACTTTGATTAAGGAAAACAAAAACATAAGTACAGAATATACAGAAAGAATCAGGACAATGTTATAACAGAGAATATAAGAAATGCCAGTAAATTTGAACATTTCTGTAAAGTGGACCATTTCCTAGCTCCTAAAGTTTACCAAACCTGACACAAGAGGAAATTATTTAAGGTCATCATGTCTGCCCTTGGCATTCTCGGAACGCCCTGGCCACAGAATGCAGCCTCTGTAGTCCATGGTAACCTGCGGAGAGGGGGAGGGGCTGAGGGGGGTTGGAACTCTGCCCTCACTGAAGGAGTGGGTGTGGCCATCTCTGCTGTGAGTGAACAATGGGCAGGTGAGGAGGGTGCCAAGGTCAGGGCCCTCAGAGCACGGCAGGTCCAGTGGGCTGTCACAAGCATTTAGGCCCAGGCCAAAGGGCGCCTTCTTTGTCTGCACAGCTGCCCAAACTCTCACCTTTCCATTCAGGCCGACCTCTTACTTGAAGTGTGTGTGGAACCTGTCCTCACAGTACACCTCGCTGCACAGCTAACCATAGGTCTGGGCATCGTAGCTTCCTGCCAGGTGACTGAAGTTCGCAGGCAGATTTGTCCCAGGGACACATGCAAAGAGGCTCCTGCCCGGGCCACTGGCTGCCCACTGCCCCTGCCCCAGATCGGGGGCCACCAGTCAGCCCTGTCGGATTCCCCTGCCTCTAGAGTGAGTATTGGACCAACACTTGTAGAAAACGGTGTCCTCATGGGCAACTCATTGGAGGGACACAAATAAATCTTTGCCGCCTTTCTGCGGAAGCTTACGAGCGTTCACACCTAAGCGTCTTACAAGGTCAGCTGTTTAGCTAAACATGAGCTCATGATCTAAATTTACACAATAATGAAGAAATCAGCTACGAGGGGAGACAATCAGTAAAGACTATCAATACCAGAATTAGATTCCCAAGGCCATCCATCAATTGTTGGAATAATAAGGTGCAAGGCAGAATATATACATAAAACTGGAACTGAAACAAGGAACAAGGATGTTTTCAAAGACTGGTAGGATCTCTAAAACATTTTTAAAGGACATGTCATTGATAAAGCTAAATACTCAAAGGTTGTGTAATACAACAGATTAAGCATTGAGAAGAGTGAAATTATGCTGTTTTGAAAACTATGGCAGGTGAGATTTTCTGCCTAATTATATAAGAAGATTTCTCTAAAAATACACATTATTTCAATGACTTATTGGCTGTGAAATAAGTTAAGGGTATTTCAAATGGCTTGTCTGCAAAGAAAGGTGAGATGTAGGGAATCACAGAAAGTCGAGGGGAAAATAGGTCAATATATACATTGCTATATGGTGAACTAAACCTTAGGCCAGCAACAATGGAGAGGACCTGACCCTTAGAAACTTACAAGTAAGCTGGAATCTTCAAAAGTTCAAATCTTTATAAGTAAAATATTTATTAAAATGAATAACCAAGTGTTTTAATTGACATCAGAAGATCAAAACAATAAACCCTGAGAACATAGAAAAAAGATAAATAAAGATATGAGCAGAACTTAATACAACAGAAAACGTATAAAATTGAGGTGATTTAGTAAGTCCAAAGAATCTTCTTTGAAAAGATTTAAAAGACACACTTTGATTAAGGAAAACAAAAACATAAGTAAAGAATATACAGAAAGAATCAGGACAATGTTATAGCAGAGAATATATAAAATGCCAGTAAATTTGAACATTTCTGTAAAGTGGACCATTTCCTAGCTCCTAAAGTTTACCAAACCTGACACAAGAGGAAATCATTTAAGGTTATCATGTCTGCCCTTGGCATTCTCGGAACGCCCTGGCCTCAGGATGCAGCCTCTGTAGTCCATGGTAACCTGCGGAGAGGGGGCGGGGCTGAGGGTGGTTGGAACTCTGCCCTCACTGAAGGAGTGTGTGTGGCCAACTCTACTGTGACTGAACAAAGGGCAGGGGAGCAGGGGGCCCAGGGCAGGGCCCTCAGAGCACGGCAGGTCCAGTGGGGTGTCACAAGCATTTAGGCCCAGGCCAAAGGGCGCCTTCTTTGTCTGCACAGCTGCCCAAACTCTCACCTTTCCACTCAGGCCGACCTCTTACTTGAAGTGTGTGTGGAACCTGTCCTCACAGTACACCTCGCTGCACAGCTAACCATAGGTCTGGGCATCGTAGCTTCCTGCCAGGTGACCGAAGTTCGCAGGCAGATGTGTCCCAGGGACACATGCAAAGAGGTTCCTGCCCGGGCCACAGGCTGCCCACTGCCCCTGCCCCAGATCGGGGGCCGCCAATCAGCCCTGTCGGAGTCCCCTGCCTCTAGAGGGAGTATTGGACCAACACTTGTAGAAAACGGTGTCCTCGTGGGCAACTCATTGGAGGGACACAAATAAATCTTTGCCGACTTTCTGCTGAAGCTTACGAGCGTTCACACCTAAGCGTCTTACAAGGTCAGCTGTTTAGCTAAACATGAGCTCATGATCTAAATTTACTCAATAATGAAGAAATCAGCTACGAGGGGAGACAATCAGTAAAGACTATCAATACCAGAATTAGATTCCCAAGGCCATCCATCAATTGTTGGAATAATCAGGTGCAAGGCAGAATATATACATAAAACTGGAACTGAAACAAGGAACAAGGATGTTTTCAAAGACTGGTAGGATCTCTAAAACATTTTTAAAGGACATGTCATTGATAAAGCTAAATACTCAAAGGTTGTGTAATACAACAGATTAAGCATTGAGAAGAGTGAAATTATGCTGTTTTGAAAACTATGGCAGGTGAGATTTTCTGCCTAATTATATAAGAAGATTTCTCTAAAAATACACATTATTTCAATGACTTATTGGCTGTGAAATAAGTTAAGGGTATTTCAAATGGCTTGTCTGCAAAGAAAGGTGAGATGTAGGGAATCACAGAAAGTCGAGGGGAAAATAGGTCAATATATACATTGCTATATGGTGTACTAAAACTTAGGCCAGCAACAATGGAGAGGACCTGACTCTTAGAAACTTACAAGTTAGCTGGAATCTTCAAAAGTTCAAATCTTTATAAGTAAAATATTTATTAAAATGAATAACCAAGTGTTTTAATTGACATCAGAAGATCAAAACAATAAACCCTGAGAACATAGAAAAAAGATAAATAAAGATATGAGCAGAACTTAATACAACAGAAAACGTATAAAATTGAGGTGATTTAGTAAGTCCAAAGAATCTTCTTTGAAAAGATTGAAAAGACACACTTTGATTAAGGAAAACAAAAACATAAGTAAAGAATATACAGAAAGAATCAGGACAATGTTATACAGGGGATATAAGAAATGCCAGTAAATTTGAACATTTCTGTAAAGTGGACCATTTCCTAGCTCCTAAAGTTTACCAAACCTGACACAAGAGGAAATTATTTAAGGTCATCATGTCTGCCCTTGGCATACTCGGAACGCCCTGGCCTCAGCATGCAGCCTCTGTAGTGCATGGTAACCTGCGGAGAGGGGGCGGGGCTGAGGGTGGTTGGAACTCTGCCCTCACTGAAGGAGTGGGTGTGTCCATCTCTGATGTGACTGAACAAAGGGCAGGGGAGGAGGGGGCCCAGGGCAGGGCCCTCAGAGCACGGCAGGTCCAGTGGGGTGTCACAAGCATTTAGACCCAGGCCAAAGGGCGCCTTCTTTGTCTGCACAGCTGCCCAAACTCTCACCTTTCCACTCAGGCCGACCTCTTACTTGAAGTGTGTGTGGAACCTGTCCTCACAGTACACCTCGCTGCACAGCTAACCATAGGTCTGGGCATCGTAGCTTCCTGCCAGGTGACTGAAGTTCGCAGGCAGATGTGTCCCAGGGACACATGCAAAGAGGCTCCTGCCCGGGCCACTGGCTGCCACTGCCCCTGCCCCAGATCGGGGGCCACCAGTCAGCCCTGTCGGATTCCCCTGCCTCTAGAGGGAGTATTGGACGAACACTTGTAGAAAACGGTGTCCTCGTGGGCAACTCATTGGAGGGACACAAATAAATCTTTGCCGCCTTTCTGCTGAATCTTAAGAGCGTTCACACCTAAGCGTCTTACAAGGTCAGCTGTTTAGCTAAACATGAGCTCATGATCTAAATTTACACAATAATGAAGAAATCAGCTACGAGGGGAGAAAATCAGTAAAGACTATCAATACCAGAATTAGATTCCCAAGGCCATCCATCAATTGTTGGAATAATCAGGTGCAAGGCAGAATATATACATAAAACTGGATCTGAAACAAGGAACAAGGATGTTTTCAAAGACTGGTAGGATCTCTAAAACATTTTTAAAGTACATGTCATTGATAAAGCTAAATACTCAAAGGTTGTGTAATACAACAGATTAAGCATTGAGAAGAGTGAAATTATGCTGTTTTGAAAACTATGGCAGGTGAGATTTTCTGCCTAATTATATAAGAAGATTTCTCTAAAAATACACATTATTTCAATGACTTATTGGCTGTGAAATAAGTCAAGGGTATTTCAAATGGCTTGTCTGCAAAGAAAGGTGAGATGTAGGGAATCACAGAAAGTCGAGGGGAAAATAGGTCAATATATACATTGCTATATGGTGAACTAAACCTTAGGCCAGCAACAATGGAGAGGACCTGACCCTTAGAAACTTACAAGTAAGCTGGAATCTTCAAAAGTTCAAATCTTTATAAGTAAAATATTTATTAAAATGAATAACCAAGTGTTTTAATTGACATCAGAAGATCAAAACAATAAACCCTGAGAACATAGAAAAAAGATAAATAAAGATATGAGCAGAACTTAATACAACAGAAAACGTATATAATTCAGGTGATTTAGTAAGTCCAAAGAATCTTCTTTGAAAAGATTGAAAAGACACACTTTGATTAAGGAAAACAAAAACATAAGTACAGAATATACAGAAAGAATCAGGACAATGTTATAACAGAGAATATAAGAAATGCCAGTAAATTTGAACATTTCTGTAAAGTGGACCATTTCCTAGCTCCTAAAGTTTACCAAACCTGACACAAGAGGAAATTATTTAAGGTCATCATGTCTGCCCTTGGCATTCTCGGAACGCCCTGGCCACAGAATGCAGCCTCTGTAGTCCATGGTAACCTGCGGAGAGGGGGAGGGGCTGAGGGGGGTTGGAACTCTGCCCTCACTGAAGGAGTGGGTGTGGCCATCTCTGCTGTGAGTGAACAAGGGGCAGGTGAGGAGGGTGCCAAGGGCAGGGCCCTCAGAGCACGGCAGGTCCAGTGGGCTGTCACAAGCATTTAGGCCCAGGCCAAAGGGCGCCTTCTTTGTCTGCACAGCTGCCCAAACTCTCACCTTTCCATTCAGGCCGACATCTTACTTGAAGTGTGTGTGGAACCTGTCCTCACAGTACACCTCGCTGCACAGCTAACCATAGGTCTGGGCATCGTAGCTTCCTGCCAGGTGACTGAAGTTCGCAGGCAGATTTGTCCCAGGGACACATGCAAAGAGGCTCCTGCCCGGGCCACTGGGTGCCCACTGCCCCTGCCCCAGATCGGGGGCCACCAGTCAGCCCTGTCGGATTCCCCTGCCTCTAGAGGGAGTATTGGACCAACACTTGTAGAAAACGGTGTCCTCATGGGCAACTCATTGGAGGGACACAAATAAATCTTTGCCGCCTTTCTGCGGAAGCTTACGAGCGTTCACACCTAAGCGTCTTACAAGGTCAGCTGTTTAGCTAAACATGAGCTCATGATCTAAATTTACACAATAATGAAGAAATCAGCTACGAGGGGAGACAATCAGTAAAGACTATCAATACCAGAATTAGATTCCCAAGGCCATCCATCAATTGTTGGAATAATAAGGTGCAAGGCAGAATATATACATAAAACTGGAACTGAAACAAGGAACAAGGATGTTTTCAAAGACTGGTAGGATCTCTAAAACATTTTTAAAGGACATGTCATTGATAAAGCTAAATACTCAAAGGTTGTGTAATACAACAGATTAAGCATTGAGAAGAGTGAAATTATGCTGTTTTGAAAACTATGGCAGGTGAGATTTTCTGCCTAATTATATAAGAAGATTTCTCTAAAAATACACATTATTTCAATGACTTATTGGCTGTGAAATAAGTTAAGGGTATTTCAAATGGCTTGTCTGCAAAGAAAGGTGAGATGTAGGGAATCACAGAAAGTCGAGGGGAAAATAGGTCAATATATACATTGCTATATGGTGAACTAAACCTTAGGCCAGCAACAATGGAGAGGACCTGACCCTTAGAAACTTACAAGTAAGCTGGAATCTTCAAAAGTTCAAATCTTTATAAGTAAAATATTTATTAAAATGAATAACCAAGTGTTTTAATTGACATCAGAAGATCAAAACAATAAACCCTGAGAACATAGAAAAAAGATAAATAAAGATATGAGCAGAACTTAATACAACAGAAAACGTATAAAATTGAGGTGATTTAGTAAGTCCAAAGAATCTTCTTTGAAAAGATTTAAAAGACACACTTTAATTAAGGAAAACAAAAACATAAGTAAAGAATATACAGAAAGAATCAGGACAATGTTATAGCAGAGAATATATAAAATGCCAGTAAATTTGAACATTTCTGTAAAGTGGACCATTTCCTAGCTCCTAAAGTTTACCAAACCTGACACAAGAGGAAATCATTTAAGGTTATCATGTCTGCCCTTGGCATTCTCGGAACGCCCTGGCCTCAGGATGCAGCCTCTGTAGTCCATGGTAACCTGCGGAGAGGGGGCGGGGCTGAGGGTGGTTGGAACTCTGCCCTCACTGAAGGAGTGTGTGTGGCCAACTCTACTGTGACTGAACAAAGGGCAGGGTAGCAGGGGGCCCAGGGCAGGGCCCTCAGAGCACGGCAGGTCCAGTGGGGTGTCACAAGCATTTAGGCCCAGGCCAAAGGGCGCCTTCTTTGTCTGCACAGCTGCCCAAACTCTCATCTTTCCACTCAGGCCGACCTCTTACTTGAAGTATGTGTGGAACCTGTCCTCACAGTACACCTCGCTGCACAGCTATCCATAGGTCTGGGCATCGTAGCTTCCTGCCAGGTGACCGAAGTTCGCAGGCAGATGTATCCCAGGGACACATGCAAAGAGGCTCCAGCCCGGGCCACAGGCTGCCCACTGCCCCTGCCCCAGATCGGGGGCCGCCAATCAGCCCTGTCGCAGTCCCCTTCCTCTAGAGGGAGTATTGGACGAACACTTGTAGAAAACGGTGTCCTCGTGGGCAACTCATTGGAGGTACACAAATAAATCTTTGCCGTCTTTCTGCGGAAGCTTACGAGCGTTCACACCTAGGCGTCTTACAAGGTCAGCTGTTTAGCTAAACATGAGCTCATGATCTAAATTTACACAATAATGAAGAAATCAGCTATGAGGGGAGACAATCAGTAAAGACTATCAATACCAGAATTAGATTCCCAAGGCCATCCATCAATTGTTGGAATAATCAGGTGCAAGGCAGAATATATACATAAAACTGGAACTGAAACAAGGAACAAGGATGTTTTCAAAGACTGGTAGGATCTCTAAAACATTTTTAAAGGACATGTCATTGATAAAGCTAAATACTCAAAGGTTGTGTAATACAACAGATTAAGCATTGAGAAGAGTGAAATTATGCTGTTTTGAAAACTATGGCAGGTGAGATTTTCTGCCTAATTATATAAGAAGATTTCTCTAAAAATACACATTATTTCAATGACTTATTGGCTGTGAAATAAGTTAAGGGCATTTCAAATGGCTTGTCTGCAAAGATAGGTGAGATGTAGGGAATCACAGAAAGTCGAGGGGAAAATAGGTCAATATATACATTGCTATATGGTGTACTAAACCTTAGGCCAGCAACAATGGAGAGGACCTGACCCTTAGAAACTTACAAGTAAGCTGGAATCTTCAAAAGTTCAAATCTTTATAAGTAAAATATTTATTAAAATGAATAACCAAGTGTTTTAATTGACATCAGAAGATCAAAACAATAAACCCTGAGAACATAGAAAAAAGATAAATAAAGATATGAGCAGAACTTAATACAACAGAAAACGTATAAAATTGAGGTGATTTAGTAAGTCCAAAGAATCTTCTTTGAAAAGATTTAAAAGACACACTTTGATTAAGGAAAACAAAAACATAAGTAAAGAATATACAGAAAGAATCAGGACAATGTTATAGCAGAGAATATATAAAATGCCAGTAAATTTGAACATTTCTGTAAAGTGGACCATTTCCTAGCTCCTAAAGTTTACCAAACCTGACACAAGAGGAAATCATTTAAGGTCATCATGTCTGCCCTTGGCATTCTCGGAACGCCCTGGCCTCAGGATGCAGCCTCTGTAGTCCATGGTAACCTGTGGAGAGGGGGCGGGGCTGAGGGTGGTTGGAACTCTGCCCTCACTGAAGGAGTGGGTGTGGCCATCTCTGCTGTGACTGAACAAAGGGCAGGGGAGCAGGGGGCCCAGGGCAGGGCCCTCAGAGCACGGCAGGTCCAGTGGGGTGTCACAAGCATTTAGGCCCAGGCCAAAGGGCGCCTTCTTTGTCTGCACAGCTGCCCAAACTCTCACCTTTCCACTCAGGCCGACCTCTTACTTGAAGTGTGTGTGGAACCTGTCCTCACAGTACACCTCGCTGCGCAGCTAACCATAGGTCTGGGCATTGTAGCTTCCTGCCAGGTGACCAAAGTTTGCAGGCAGATGTGTCCCAGGGACACATGCAAAGAGGCTCCTGCCCGGGCCACAGGCTGCCCACTGCCCCTGCCCCAGATCGGGGGCCACCAATCAGCCCTGTTGGAGTCCCCTGCCTCTAGAGGGAGTATTGGACCAACACTTGTAGAAAACGGTGTCCTCGTGGGCAACTCATTGGAGGGACACAAATAAATCTTTGCTGCCTTTCTGCTGAATCTTACGAGCGTTCACACCTAAGCGTCTTACAAGGTCAGCTGTTTAGCTAAACATGAGCTCATGATCTTAATTTACACAATAATGAAGAAATCAGCTACGAGGGGAGACAATCAGTAAAGACTATCAATACCAGGATTAGATTCCCAAGGCCATCTATCAATTGTTGGAATAATCAGGTGCAAGGCAGAATATATACATAAAACTGGAACTGAAACAAGGAACAAGGATGTTTTCAAAGACTGGTAGGATCTCTAAAACATTTTTAAAGGACATGTCATTGATAAAGCTAAATACTCAAAGGTTGTGTAATACAACAGTTTAAGCATTGAGAAGAGTGAAATTATGCTGTTTTGAAAACTATGGCAGGTGAGATTTTCTGCCTAATTATATAAGAGGATTTCTCTAAAAATACACATTATTTCAATGACTTATTGGCTGTGAAATAAGTTAAGGGTATTTCAAATGGCTTGTCTGCAAAGAAAGGTGAGATGTAGGGAACCACAGAAAGTCGAGGGGAAAATAGGTCAATATATACATTGCTATATGGTGAACTAAACCTTAGGCCAGCAACAATGGAGAGGACCTGACCCTTAGAAACTTACAAGTAAGCTGGAATCTTCAAAAGTTCAAATCTTTATAAGTAAAATATTTACTAAAATGAATAACCAAGTGTTTTAATTGACATCAGAAGATCAAAACAATAAACCCTGAGAACATAGAAGAAAGATAAATAAAGATATGAGCAGAACTTAATACAACAGAAAACGTATAAAATTGAGGTGATTTAGTAAGTCCAAAGAATCTTCTTTGAAAAGATTTAAAAGACACACTTTGATTAAGGAAAACAAAAACATAAGTAAAGAATATACAGAAAGAATCAGGACAATGTTATAGCAGAGAATATATAAAATGCCAGTAAATTTGAACATTTCTGTAAAGTGGACCATTTCCTAGCTCCTAAAGTTTACCAAACCTGACACAAGAGGAAATCATTTAAGGTTATCATGTCTGCCCTTGGCATTCTCGGAACGCCCTGGCCTCAGGATGCAGCCTCTGTAGTCCATGGTAACCTGCGGAGAGGGGGCGGGGCTGAGGGTGGTTGGAACTCTGCCCTCACTGAAGGAGTGTGTGTGGCCAACTCTACTGTGACTGAACAAAGGGCAGGGGAGCAGGGGGCCCAGGGCAGGGCCCTCAGAGCACGGCAGGTCCAGTGGGGTGTCACAAGCATTTAGGCCCAGGCCAAAGGGCGCCTTCTTTGTCTGCACAGCTGCCCAAACTCTCATCTTTCCACTCAGGCCGACCTCTTACTTGAAGTATGTGTGGAACCTGTCCTCACAGTACACCTCGCTGCACAGCTATCCATAGGTCTGGGCATCGTAGCTTCCTGCCAGGTGACCGAAGTTCGCAGGCAGATGTATCCCAGGGACACATGCAAAGAGGCTCCAGCCCGGGCCACAGGCTGCCCACTGCCCCTGCCCCAGATCGGGGGCCGCCAATCAGCCCTGTCGCAGTCCCCTTCCTCTAGAGGGAGTATTGGACGAACACTTGTAGAAAACGGTGTCCTCGTGGGCAACTCATTGGAGGTACACAAATAAATCTTTGCCGTCTTTCTGCGGAAGCTTACGAGCGTTCACACCTAGGCGTCTTACAAGGTCAGCTGTTTAGCTAAACATGAGCTCATGATCTAAATTTACACAATAATGAAGAAATCAGCTATGAGGGGAGACAATCAGTAAAGACTATCAATACCAGAATTAGATTCCCAAGGCCATCCATCAATTGTTGGAATAATCAGGTGCAAGGCAGAATATATACATAAAACTGGAACTGAAACAAGGAACAAGGATGTTTTCAAAGACTGGTAGGATCTCTAAAACATTTTTAAAGGACATGTCATTGATAAAGCTAAATACTCAAAGGTTGTGTAATACAACAGATTAAGCATTGAGAAGAGTGAAATTATGCTGTTTTGAAAACTATGGCAGGTGAGATTTTCTGCCTAATTATATAAGAAGATTTCTCTAAAAATACACATTATTTCAATGACTTATTGGCTGTGAAATAAGTTAAGGGCATTTCAAATGGCTTGTCTGCAAAGATAGGTGAGATGTAGGGAATCACAGAAAGTCGAGGGGAAAATAGGTCAATATATACATTGCTATATGGTGAACTAAACCTTAGGCCAGCAACAATGGAGAGGACCTGACCCTTAGAAACTTACAAGTAAGCTGGAATCTTCAAAAGTTCAAATCTTTATAAGTAAAATATTTATTAAAATGAATAACCAAGTGTTTTAATTGACATCAGAAGATCAAAACAATAAACCCTGAGAACATAGAAAAAAGATAAATAAAGATATGAGCAGAACTTAATACAACAGAAAACGTATAAAATTGAGGTGATTTAGTAAGTCCAAAGAATCTTCTTTGAAAAGATTTAAAAGACACACTTTGATTAAGGAAAACAAAAACATAAGTAAAGAATATACAGAAAGAATCAGGACAATGTTATAGCAGAGAATATATAAAATGCCAGTAAATTTGAACATTTCTGTAAAGTGGACCATTTCCTAGCTCCTAAAGTTTACCAAACCTGACACAAGAGGAAATCATTTAAGGTCATCATGTCTGCCCTTGGCATTCTCGGAACGCCCTGGCCTCAGGATGCAGCCTCTGTAGTCCATGGTAACCTGTGGAGAGGGGGCGGGGCTGAGGGTGGTTGGAACTCTGCCCTCACTGAAGGAGTGGGTGTGGCCATCTCTGCTGTGACTGAACAAAGGGCAGGGGAGCAGGGGGCCCAGGGCAGGGCCCTCAGAGCACGGCAGGTCCAGTGGGGTGTCACAAGCATTTAGGCCCAGGCCAAAGGGCGCCTTCTTTGTCTGCATAGCTGCCCAAACTCTCACCTTTCCACTCAGGCCGACCTCTTACTTGAAGTGTGTGTGGAACCTGTCCTCACAGTACACCTCGCTGCACAGCTAACCATAGGTCTGGGCATTGTAGCTTCCTGCCAGGTGACCAAAGTTTGCAGGCAGATGTGTCCCAGGGACACATGCAAAGAGGCTCCTGCCCGGGCCACAGGCTGCCCACTGCCCCTGCCCCAGATCGGGGGCCACCAATCAGCCCTGTTGGAGTCCCCTGCCTCTAGAGGGAGTATTGGACCAACACTTGTAGAAAACGGTGTCCTCGTGGGCAACTCATTGGAGGGACACAAATAAATCTTTGCTGCCTTTCTGCTGAATCTTACGAGCGTTCACACCTAAGCGTCTTACAAGGTCAGCTGTTTAGCTAAACATGAGCTCATGATCTTAATTTACACAATAATGAAGAAATCAGCTAGGAGGGGAGACACTCAGTAAAGACTATCAATACCAGGATTAGATTCCCAAGGCCATCTATCAATTGTTGGAATAATCAGGTGCAAGGCAGAATATATACATAAAACTGGAACTGAAACAAGGAACAAGGATGTTTTCAAAGACTGGTAGGATCTCTAAAACATTTTTAAAGGACATGTCATTGATAAAGCTAAATACTCAAAGGTTGTGTAATACAACAGTTTAAGCATTGAGAAGAGTGAAATTATGCTGTTTTGAAAACTATGGCAGGTGAGATTTTCTGCCTAATTATATAAGAGGATTTCTCTAAAAATACACATTATTTCAATGACTTATTGGCTGTGAAATAAGTTAAGGGTATTTCAAATGGCTTGTCTGCAAAGAAAGGTGAGATGTAGGGAACCACAGAAAGTCGAGGGGAAAATAGGTCAATATATACATTGCTATATGGTGAACTAAACCTTAGGCCAGCAACAATGGAGAGGACCTGACCCTTAGAAACTTACAAGTAAGCTGGAATCTTCAAAAGTTCAAATCTTTATAAGTAAAATATTTATTAAAATGAATAACCAAGTGTTTTAATTGACATCAGAAGATCAAAACAATAAACCCTGAGAACATAGAAGAAAGATAAATAAAGATATGAGCAGAACTTAATACAACAGAAAACGTATAAAATTGAGGTGATTTAGTAAGTCCAAAGAATCTTCTTTGAAAAGATTGAAAAGACACACTTTGATTAAGGAAAACAAAAACATAAGTAAAGAATATACAGAAAGAATCAGGACAATATTATAGCAGAGAATATATGAAATGCCAGTAAATTTGAACATTTCTGTAAAGTGGACCATTCCCTAGCTCCTAAAGTTTACCAAACCTGACACAAGAGGAAATCATTTAAGGTCATCATGTCTGCCCTTGGCATTCTCGGAACGCCCTGGCCTCAGGATGCAGCCTCTGTAGTCCATGGTAACCTGCGGAGAGGGGGCGGGGCTGAGGGTGGTTGGAACTCTGCCCTCACTGAAGGAGTGGGTGTGGCCATCTCTGCTGTGACTGAACAAAGGGCAGGGGAGCAGGGGGCCCAGGGCAGGGCCCTCAGAGCACGGCAGGTCCAGTGGGGTGTCACAAGCATTTAGGCCCAGGCCAAAGGGCGCCTTCTTTGTCTGCACAGCTGCCCAAACTCTCACCTTTCCACTCAGGCCGACCTCTTACTTGAAGTGTGTGTGGAACCTGTCCTCACAGTACACCTCGCTGCACAGCTAACCATAAGTCTGGGCATCGTAGCTTTCTGCTAGGTGACCGAAGTTCGCAGGCAGATGTGTCCCAGGGACACGTGCAAAGAGGCTCCAGCCCGGGCCACAGGCTGCACACTGCCCCTGCCCCAGATCGGGGGCTGCCAATCAGCCCTTTCAGAGTCCCCTTCCTCTAGAGGGAGTATAGGACCAACACTTGTAGAAAACGGTGTCCTCGTGGGCAACTCATTGGAGGGACACAAATAAATTTTGCCGACTTTCTCCTGAAGCTTACGAGCGTTCACACCTAAGCGTCTTACAAGGTCAGCTGTTTAGCTAAACATGAGCTCATGATCTAAATTTACACAATAATGAAAAAATCAGCTACGAGAGGAGACAATCAGTAAAGACTATCAATAACAGAATTAGATTCCCAAGGCCATCCATCAATTGTTGGAATAATCAGGTGCAAGGCAGAATATATACATAAAACTGGAACTGAAACAAGGAACAAGGATGTTTTCAAAGACTGGTAGGATCGTTAAAACATTTTTAAAGTACATGTCATTGATAAAGCTAAATACTGAAAGGTTGTGTAATACAACAGATTAAGCATTGAGAAGAGTGAAATTATGCTGTTTTGAAAACTATGGCAGGTGAGATTTTCTGCCTAATTATATAAGAAGATTTCTCTAAAAATACACATTATTTCAATGACTTATTGGCTGTGAAATAAGTTAAGGGTATTTCAAATGGCTTGTCTGCAAAGAAAGGTGAGATGTAGGGAATCACAGAAAGTCGAGGGGAAAATAGGTCAATATATACATTGCTATATGGTGAACTAAACCTTAGGCCAGCAACAATGGAGAGGACCTGACCCTTAGAAACTTACAAGTAAGCTGGAATCTTCAAAAGTTCAAATCTTTATAAGTAAAATATTTATAAAAATGAATAACCAAGTGTTTTAATGACATCAGAAGATCAAAACAATAAACCCTGAGAACATAGAAAAAAGATAAATAAAGATATGAGCAGAACTTAATACAACAGAAAACGTATAAAATTGAGGTGATTTAGTAAGTCCAAAGAATCTTCTTTGAAAAGATTGAAAAGACACACTTTGATTAAGGAAAACAAAAACATAAGTAAAGAATATACAGAAAGAATCAGGACAATGTTATAGCAGAGAATATATGAAATGCCAGTAAATTTGAACATTTCTGTAAAGTGGACCATTTCCTAGCTCCTAAAGTTTACCAAACCTGACACAAGAGGAAATTATTTAAGGTCATCATGACTGCCCTTGGCATACTCGGAACGCCCTGGCCTCAGCATGCAGCCTCTGTAGTCCATGGTAACCTGCAGAGAGGGGGCGGGGCTGAGGGTGGGTGGAACTCTGGCCTCACTGAAGGAGTGGGTGTGGCCATCTCTGCTGTGACTGAACAAAGGGCAGGGGAGGAGGGGGCCCAGGGCAGGGCCCTCAGAGCACGGCAGGTCCAGTGGGGTGTCACAAGCATTTAGGCCCAGGCCAAAGGGCGCCTTCTTTGTCTGGACAGCTGCCCAAACTCTCACCTTTCCACTCAGGCCGACCTCTTACTTGAAGTGTGTGTGGAACCTGTCCTCACAGTACACCTCGCTGCACAGCTAACCATAGGTCTGGGCATCGTAGCTTCCTGCCAGGTGACTGAAGTTCGCAGGCAGATGTGTCCCAGGGACACATGCAAAGAGGCTCCTGCCCGGGCCACAGGCTGCCCCCTGCCCCTGCCCCAAATCGGGGGCCACCAATCAGCCCTGTTGGAGTCCCCTGCCTCTAGAGGGAGTATTGGACCAACACTTGTAGAAAACGGTGTCCTCGTGGGCAACTCATTGGAGGGACACAAATAAATCTTTGCTGCCTTTCTGCTGAATCTTACGAGCGTTCACACCTAAGCGTCTTACAAGGTCAGCTGTTTAGCTAAACATGAGCTCATGATCTTAATTTACACAATAATGAAGAAATCAGCTAGGAGGGGAGACACTCAGTAAAGACTATCAATACCAGGATTAGATTCCCAAGGCCATCTATCAATTGTTGGAATAATCAGGTGCAAGGCAGAATATATACATAAAACTGGAACTGAAACAAGGAACAAGGATGTTTTCAAAGACTGGTAGGATCTCTAAAACACTTTTAAAGGACATGTCATTGATAAAGCTAAATACTCAAAGGTTGTGTAATACAACAGTTTAAGCATTGAGAAGAGTGAAATTATGCTGTTTTGAAAACTATGGCAGGTGAGATTTTCTGCCTAATTATATAAGAGGATTTCTCTAAAAATACACATTATTTCAATGACTTATTGGCTGTGAAATAAGTTAAGGGTATTTCAAATGGCTTGTCTGCAAAGAAAGGTGAGATGTAGGGAACCACAGAAAGTCGAGGGGAAAATAGGTCAATATATACATTGCTATATGGTGAACTAAACCTTAGGCCAGCAACAATGGAGAGGACCTGACCCTTAGAAACTTACAAGTAAGCTGGAATCTTCAAAAGTTCAAATCTTTATAAGTAAAATATTTATTAAAATGAATAACCAAGTGTTTTAATTGACATCAGAAGATCAAAACAATAAACCCTGAGAACATAGAAGAAAGATAAATAAAGATATGAGCAGAACTTAATACAACAGAAAACGTATAAAATTGAGGTGATTTAGTAAGTCCAAAGAATCTTCTTTGAAAAGATTGAAAAGACACACTTTGATTAAGGAAAACAAAAACATAAGTAAAGAATATACAGAAAGAATCAGGACAATATTATAGCAGAGAATATATGAAATGCCAGTAAATTTGAACATTTCTGTAAAGTGGACCATTCCCTAGCTCCTAAAGTTTACCAAACCTGACACAAGAGGAAATCATTTAAGGTCATCATGTCTGCCCTTGGCATTCTCGGAACGCCCTGGCCTCAGGATGCAGCCTCTGTAGTCCATGGTAACCTGCGGAGAGGGGGCGGGGCTGAGGGTGGTTGGAACTCTGCCCTCACTGAAGGAGTGGGTGTGGCCATCTCTGCTGTGACTGAACAAAGGGCAGGGGAGCAGGGGGCCCAGGGCAGGGCCCTCAGAGCACGGCAGGTCCAGTGGGGTGTCACAAGCATTTAGGCCCAGGCCAAAGGGCGCCTTCTTTGTCTGCACAGCTGCCCAAACTCTCACCTTTCCACTCAGGCCGACCTCTTACTTGAAGTGTGTGTGGAACCTGTCCTCACAGTACACCTCGCTGCACAGCTAACCATAAGTCTGGGCATCGTAGCTTTCTGCCAGGTGACCGAAGTTCGCAGGCAGATGTGTCCCAGGGACACGTGCAAAGAGGCTCCAGCCCGGGCCACAGGCTGCACACTGCCCCTGCCCCAGATCGGGGGCCGCCAATCAGCCCTTTCAGAGTCCCCTTCCTCTAGAGGGAGTATAGGACCAACACTTGTAGAAAACGGTGTCCTCGTGGGCAACTCATTGGAGGGACACAAATAAATTTTGCCGACTTTCTCCTGAAGCTTACGAGCGTTCACACCTAAGCGTCTTACAAGGTCAGCTGTTTAGCTAAACATGAGCTCATGATCTAAATTTACACAATAATGAAAAAATCAGCTACGAGAGGAGACAATCAGTAAAGACTATCAATACCAGAATTAGATTCCCAAGGCCATCCATCAATTGTTGGAATAATCAGGTGCAAGGCAGAATATATACATAAAACTGGAACTGAAACAAGGAACAAGGATGTTTTCAAAGACTGGTAGGATCGTTAAAACATTTTTAAAGTACATGTCATTGATAAAGCTAAATACTGAAAGGTTGTGTAATACAACAGATTAAGCATTGAGAAGAGTGAAATTATGCTGTTTTGAAAACTATGGCAGGTGAGATTTTCTGCCTAATTATATAAGAAGATTTCTCTAAAAATACACATTATTTCAATGACTTATTGGCTGTGAAATAAGTTAAGGGTATTTCAAATGGCTTGTCTGCAAAGAAAGGTGAGATGTAGGGAATCACAGAAAGTCGAGGGGAAAATAGGTCAATATATACATTGCTATATGGTGAACTAAACCTTAGGCCAGCAACAATGGAGAGGACCTGACCCTTAGAAACTTACAAGTAAGCTGGAATCTTCAAAAGTTCAAATCTTTATAAGTAAAATATTTATAAAAATGAATAACCAAGTGTTTTAATGACATCAGAAGATCAAAACAATAAACCCTGAGAACATAGAAAAAAGATAAATAAAGATATGAGCAGAACTTAATACAATAGAAAACGTATAAAATTGAGGTGATTTAGTAAGTCCAAAGAATCTTCTTTGAAAAGATTGAAAAGACACACTTTGATTAAGGAAAACAAAAACATAAGTAAAGAATATACAGAAAGAATCAGGACAATGTTATAGCAGAGAATATATGAAATGCCAGTAAATTTGAACATTTCTGTAAAGTGGACCATTTCCTAGCTCCTAAAGTTTACCAAACCTGACACAAGAGGAAATTATTTAAGGTCATCATGACTGCCCTTGGCATACTCGGAACGCCCTGGCCTCAGCATGCAGCCTCTGTAGTCCATGGTAACCTGCAGAGAGGGGGCGGGGCTGAGGGTGGGTGGAACTCTGGCCTCACTGAAGGAGTGGGTGTGGCCATCTCTGCTGTGACTGAACAAAGGGCAGGGGAGGAGGGGGCCCAGGGCAGGGCCCTCAGAGCACGGCAGGTCCAGTGGGGTGTCACAAGCATTTAGGCCCAGGCCAAAGGGCGCCTTCTTTGTCTGGACAGCTGCCCAAACTCTCACCTTTCCACTCAGGCCGACCTCTTACTTGAAGTGTGTGTGGAACCTGTCCTCACAGTACACCTCGCTGCACAGCTAACCATAGGTCTGGGCATCGTAGCTTCCTGCCAGGTGACTGAAGTTCGCAGGCAGATGTGTCCCAGGGACACATGCAAAGAGGCTCCTCCCGGGCCCCTGGCTGCCCACTGCCCCTGCCCCAGATCGGGGGCCACCAATCAGCCCTGTCAGAGTCCCCTGCCTCTAGAGGGAGTATTGGACCAACACTTGTAGAAAACGGTGTCCTCGTGGGCAACTCATTGGAGGGACACAAATAAAACTTTGCCGCCTTTCTGCTGAATCTTACGAGCGTTCACACCTAAGCGTCTTACAAGGTCAGCTGTTTAGCTAAACATGAGCTCATGATCTAAATTTACACAATAATGAAGAAATCAGCTACGAGGGGAGACAATCAGTAAAGACTATCAATACCAGAATTAGATTCCCAAGGCCATCCATTAATTGTTGGAATAATCAGGTGCAAGGCAGAATATATACATAAAACTGGAACTGGAACAAGGAACAAGGATGTTTTCAAAGACTGGTAGGATCTCTAAAACATTTTTAAAGTACATGTCATTGATAAAGCTAAATACTGAAAGGTTGTGTAATACAACAGATTAAGCATTGAGAAGAGTGAAATTATGCTGTTTTGAAAACTATGGCAGGTGAGATTTTCTGCCTAATTATATAAGAAGATTTCTCTAAAAATACACATTATTTCAATGACTTATTGGGTGTGAAATAAGTTAAGGGTATTTCAAATGGCTTGTCTGCAAAGAAAGGTGAGATGTAGGGAATCACAGAAAGTCGAGGGGAAAATAGGTCAATATATACATTGCTATACGGTGAACTAAACCTTTGGCCAGCAACAATGGCGAGGACCTGACCCTTAGAAACTTACAAGTAAGCTGGAATCTTCAAAAGTTCAAATCTTTATAAGTAAAATATTTATTAAAATGAATAACCAAGTGTTTTAATTGACATCAGAAGATCAAAACAATAAACCCTGAGAACATAGAAAAAAGTTAAATAAAGATATGAGCAGAACTTAATACAACAGAAAACGTATAAAATTCAGGTGATTTAGTAAGTCCAAAGAATCTTCTTTGAAAAGATTGAAAAGACACACTTTGATTAAGGAAAACAAAAACATAAGTATAGAATATACAGAAAGAATCAGGACAATGTTATAGCAGAGAATATATGAAATGCCAGTAAATTTGAACATTTCTGTAAAGTGGACCATTTCCTAGCTCCTAAAGTTTACCAAACCTGACACAAGAGGAAATCATTTAAGGTCATCATGTCTGCCCTTGGCATTGTTGGAACGCCCTGGCCTCAGGTTGCAGCCTCTGTAGTCCATGGTAACCTGTGGAGAGGGGGCGGGGCTGAGGGTGGTTGGAACTCTGCCCTCACTGAAGGAGTGGGTGTGGCCATCTCTGCTGTGACTGAACAAAGGGAAGGGGAGCAGGGGGCCCAGGGCAGGGCCCTCAGAGCACGGCAGGTCCAGTGGGGTGTCACAAGCATTTAGACCCAGGCCAAAGGGCGCCTTCTTTGTCTGCACAGCTGCCCAAACTCTCACCTTTCCACTCAGGCCGACCTCTTACTTGAAGTGTGTGTGGAACCTGTCCTCACAGTACACCTCGCTGCACAGCTAACCATAGGTCTGGGCATCGTGGCTTCCTGCCAGGTGACCGAAGTTCGCAGGCAGATATGTCCCAGGGACACATGCAAAGAGGCTCCTGCCTGGGCCACAGGCTGCCTACTGCCCCTGCCCCAGATCGGGGGCCGCAAAGCAGCCCTGTCGGAGTCCCCTGCCTCTAGAGGGAGTATTGGACCAACACTTGTAGAAAACGGTGTCCTCGTGGGCAACTCATTGGAGGGACACAAATAAATCTTTGCCGTCTTTCTGCGGAAGCTTACAAGCGTTCATACCTAAGCGTCTTACAAGGTCAGCTGTTTAGCTAAACATGAGCTCATGATATAAATTTACACAATAATGAAGAAATCAGCTACGAGGGGAGAAAATCAGTAAAGACTATCAATACCAGAATTAGATTCCCAAGGCCATCCATCAATTGTTGGAATAATCAGGTGCAAGGCAGAATATATACATAAAACTGGAACTGAAACAAGGAACAAGGATGTTTTCAAAGACTGGTAGGATCTCTAAAACATTTTTAAAGTACATGTCATTGATAAAGCTAAATACTCAAAGGTTGTGTAATACAACACATTAAGCATTGAGAAGAGTGAAATTATGCTGTTTTGAAAACTATGGCAGGTGAGATTTTCTGCCTAATTATATTAGAAGATTTCTCTAAAAAATACACATTATTTCAATGACTTATTGGCTGTGAAATGAGTTAAGGGTATTTCAAATGGCTTGTCTGCAAAGAAAGGTGAGATGTAGGGAATCACAGAAAGTCGAGGGGAAAATAGGTCAATATATACATTGCTATATGGTGAACTAAGTCTTAGGCCAGCAACAATGGAGAGGACCTGACCCTTAGAAACTTACAAGTAAGCAGGAATCTTCAAAAGTTCAAATCTTTATAAGTAAAATATTAATTAAAATGAATAACCAAGTGTTTTAATTGACATCAGAAGATCAAAACAATAAACCCTGAGAACATAGAAAAAAGATAAATAAAGATATGAGCAGAACTTAATCGAACAGAAAACGTATAAAATTGAGGTGATTTAGTAAGTCCAAAGAATCTTCTTTGAAAAGATTGAAAAGACACACTTTGATTAAGGAAAACAAAAACATAAGTAAAGAATATACAGAAAGAATCAGGACAATGTTATAGCAGAGAATATATGAAATGCCAGTAAATTTGAACATTTCTGTAAAGTGGACCATTTCCTAGCTCCTAAAGTTTACCAAACCTGACACAAGAGGAAATCATTTAAGGTCATCATGTCTGCCCTTGGCATTCTCGGAACGCCCTGGCCTCAGGATGCAGCCTCTGTAGTCCATGGTAACCTGCGGAGAGGGGGCGGGGCTGAGGATGGTTGGAACTCTGCCCTCAGTGAAGGAGTGGGTGTGGCCATCTCTGCTGTGACTGAACAAAGGGCAGGGGAGCAGGGGGCCCAGAGCAGGGCCCTCAGAGCTCGGCAGGTCCAGTGGGCTGTCACAAGCATTTAGGCCCAGGCCAAAGGGCGCCTTCTTTTTCTGCACAGCTGCCCAAACTCTCACCTTTCCACTCAGGCCGACCTCTTACTTGAAGTGTGTGTGGAACCTGTCCTCACAGTACACCTCGCTACACAGCTAACCATAGGTCTGGGCATCGTAGCTTCCTGCCAGGTGACCGAAGTTCGCAGGCAGATGAGTCTCAGGGACACATGCAGAGAGGCTCCTGCCCGGGCAACAGGCTGCCCACTGCCCCTGCCCCAGATCGGGGGCCGCCAATCAGCCCTGTCGGAATCCCCTGCCTCTAGAGGGAGTATTGGACCAACACTTGTAGAAAACGGTGTCCTCGTGGGCAACTCATTGGAGGGACACAAATAAATTTTGCCGACTTTCTCCTGAAGCTTACGAGCGTTCACACCTAAGCGTCTTACAAGGTCAGCTGTTTAGCTAAACATGAGCTCATGATCTAAATTTACACAATAATGAAGAAATCAGCTACGAGGGGAGACAATCAGTAAAGACTATCAATACCAGAATTAGATTCCCAAGGCCATCCATCAATTGTTGGAATAATCAGGTGCAAGGCAGAATATATACATAAAACTGGAACTGAAACAAGGAACAAGGATGTTTTCAAAGACTGGTAGGATCTCTAAAACATTTTTAAAGTACATGTCATTGATAAAGCTAAATACTCAAAGGTTGTGTAATACAACAGATTAAGCATTGAGAAGAGTGAAATTATGCTGTTTTGAAAACTATGGCAGGTGAGATTTTCTGCCTAATTATATAAGAAGATTTCTCTAAAAATACACATTATTTCAATGACTTATTGGCTGTGAAATAAGTTAAGGGTATTTCAAATGGCTTGTCTGCAAAGAAAGGTGAGATGTAGGGAATCACAGAAAGTCGAGGGGAAAATAGGTCAATATATACATTGCTATATGGTGAACTAAACCTTAGGCCAGCAACAATGGAGAGGACCTGACCCTTAGAAACTTACAAGTAAGCTGGAATCTTCAAAAGTTCAAATCTTTATAAGTAAAATATTTATTAAAATGAATAACCAAGTGTTTTAATTGACATCAGAAGATCAAAACAATAAACCCTGAGAACATAGAAAAAAGATAAATAAAGATATGAGCAGAACTTAATACACCAGAAAACGTATAAAATTGAGGTGATTTAGTAAGTCCAAAGAATCTTCTTTGAAAAGATTGAAAAGACACACTTTGATTAAGGAAAACAAAAACATAAGTATAGAATATACAGAAAGAATCAGGACAATGTTATAGCAGAGAATATATGAAATGCCAGTAAATTTGAACATTTCTGTAAAGTGGACCATTTCCTAGCTCCTAAAGTTTACCAAACCTGACACAAGAGGAAATCATTTAAGGTCATCATGTCTGCCCTTGGCATTGTCGGAACGCCCTGGCCTCAGGTTGCAGCCTCTGTAGTCCATGGTAACCTGTGGAGAGGGGGCGGGGCTGAGGGTGGTTGGAACTCTGCCCTCACTGAAGGAGTGGGTGTGGCCATCTCTGCTGTGGCTGAACAAAGGGCAGGGGAGCAGGGGGCCCAGGGCAGGGCCCTCAGAGCACGGCAGGTCCAGTGGGGTGTCACAAGCATTTAGGCCCAGGCCAAAGGGCGCCTTCTTTGTCTGCACAGCTGCCCAAACTCTCACCTTTCCACTCAGGCCGACCTCTTACTTGAAGTGTGTGTGGAACCTGTCCTCACAGTACACCTCGCTGCACAGCTAACCAGAGGTCTGGGCATCGTGGCTTCCTGCCAGGTGACCGAAGTTCGCAGGCAGATATGTCCCAGGGACACATGCAAAGAGGCTCCTGCCTGGGCCACAGGCTGCCCACTGCCCCTGCCCCAGATCGGGGGCCGCAAAGCAGCCCTGTTGGAGTCCCCTGCCTCTAGAGGGAGTATTGGACCAACACTTGTAGAAAACGGTGTCCTCGTGGGCAACTCATTGGAGGGACACAAATAAATCTTTGCCGTCTTTCTGCGGAAGCTTACAAGCGTTCACACCTAAGCGTCTTACAAGGTCAGCTGTTTAGCTAAACATGAGCTCATGATCTAAATTTACACAATAATGAAGAAATCAGCTACGAGGGGAGACAATCAGTAAAGACTATCAATACCAGAATTAGATTCCCAAGGCCATCCATCAATTGTTGGAATAATCAGGTGCAAAGCAGAATATATACATAAAACTGGACCTGAAACAAGGAACAAGGATGTTTTCAAAGACTGGTAGGATCTCTAAAACATTTTTAAAGTACATGTCATTGATAAAGCTAAATACTCAAAGGTTGTGTAATACAACACATTAAGCATTGAGAAGAGTGAAATTATGCTGTTTTGAAAACTATGGCAGGTGAGATTTTCTGCCTAATTATATAAGAAGATTTCTCTAAAAAATACACATTATTTCAATGACTTATTGGTTGTGAAATGAGTTAAGGGTATTTCAAATGGCTTGTCTGCAAAGAAAGGTGAGATGTAGGGAATCACAGAAAGTCGAGGGGAAAATAGGTCAATATATACATTGCTATATGGTGAACTAAGTCTTAGGCCAGCAACAATGGAGAGGACCTGACCCTTAGAAACTTACAAGTAAGCAGGAATCTTCAAAAGTTCAAATCTTTATAAGTAAAATATTAATTAAAATGAATAACCAAGTGTTTTAATTGACATCAGAAGATCAAAACAATAAACCCTGAGAACATAGAAAAAAGATAAATAAAGATATGAGCAGAACTTAATCCAACAGAAAACGTATAAAATTCAGGTGATTTAGTAAGTCCAAAGAATCTTCTTTGAAAAGATTGAAAAGACACACTTTGATTAAGGAAAACAAAAACATAAGTAAAGAATATACAGAAAGAATCAGGACAATGTTATAGCAGAGAATATATGAAATGCCAGTAAATTTGAACATTTCTGTAAAGTGGACCATTTCCTAGCTCCTAAAGTTTACCAAACCTAACACAAGAGGAAATCATTTAAGGTCATCATGTCTGCCCTTGGCATTCTCGGAACGCCCTGGCCTCAGGATGCAGCCTCTGTAGTCCATGGTAACCTGCGGAGAGGGGGCGGGGCTGAGGATGGTTGGAACTCTGCCCTCAGTGAAGGAGTGGGTGTGGCCATCTCTGCTGTGACTGAACAAAGGGCAGGGGAGCAGGGGGCCCAGAGCAGGGCCCTCAGAGCTCGGCAGGTCCAGTGGGCTGTCACAAGCATTTAGGCCCAGGCCAAAGGGCGCCTTCTTTGTCTGCACAGCTGCCCAAACTCTCACCTTTCCACTCAGGCCGACCTCTTACTTGAAGTGTGTGTGGAACCTGTCCTCACAGTACACCGCGCTACACAGCTAACCATAGGTCTGGGCATCGTAGCTTCCTGCCAGGTGACCGAAGTTCGCAGGCAGATGAGTCTCAGGGACACATGCAGAGAGGCTCCTGCCCGGGCAACAGGCTGCCCACTGCCCCTGCCCCAGATCGGGGGCCGCCAATCAGCCCTGTCGGAATCCCCGGCCTCTAGAGGGAGTATTGGACCAACACTTGTAGAAAACGGTGTCCTCGTGGGCAACTCATTGGAGGGACACAAATAAATTTTGCCGACTTTCTCCTGAAGCTTACGAGCGTTCACACCTAAGCGTCTTACAAGGTCAGCTGTTTAGCTAAACATGAGCTCATGATCTAAATTTACACAATAATGAAAAAATCAGCTACGAGGGGAGACAATCAGTAAAGACTATCAATACCAGAATTAGATTCCCAAGGCCATCCATCAATTGTAGGAATAATCAGGTGCAAGGCAGAATATATACATAAAACTGGAACTGAAACAAGGAACAAGGATGTTTTCAAAGACTGGTAGGATCTCAAAAACATTTTTAAAGTACATGTCATTGATAAAGCTAAATACTCAAATGTTGTGTAATACAACAGATTAAGCATTGAGAAGAGTGAAATTATGCTGTTTTGAAAACTATGGCAGGTGAGATTTTCTGCCTAATTATATAAGAAGATTTCTCTAAAAATACACATTATTTCAATGACTTATTGGCTGTGAAATAAGTTAAGGGTATTTCAAATGGCTTGTCTGCAAAGAAAGGTGAGATGTAGGGAATCACAGAAAGTCGAGGGGAAAATAGGTCAATATATACATTGCTATATGGTGAACTAAACCTTAGGCCAGCAACAATGGAGAGGACCTGACCCTTAGAAACTTACAAGTAAGCTGGAATCTTCAAAAGTTCAAATCTTTATAAGTAAAATATTTATTAAAATGAATAACCAAGTGTTTTAATTGACATCAGAAGATCAAAACAATAAACCCTGAGAACATAGAAAAAAGATAAATAAAGATATGAGCAGAACTTAATACAACAGAAAACGGATAAAATTGAGGTGATTTAGTAAGTCCAAAGAATCTTCTTTGAAAAGATTGAAAAGACACACTTTGATTAAGGAAAACAAAAACATAAGTAAAGAATATACAGAAAGAATCAGGACAATATTATAGCAGAGAATATATGAAATGCCAGTAAATTTGAACATTTCTGTAAAGTGGACCATTCCCTAGCTCCTAAAGTTTACCAAACCTGACACAAGAGGAAATCATTTAAGGTCATCATGTCTGCCCTTGGCATTCTCGGAACGCCCTGGCCTCAGGATGCAGCCTCTGTAGTCCATGGTAACCTGCGGAGAGGGGGCGGGGCTGAGGGTGGTTGGAACTCTGCCCTCACTGAAGGAGTGGGTGTGGCCATCTCTGCTGTGACTGAACAAAGGGCAGGGGAGCAGGGGGCCCAGGGCAGGGCCCTCAGAGCACGGCAGGTCCTGTGGGGTGTCACAAGCATTTAGGCCCAGGCCAAAGGGCGCCTTCTTTGTCTGCACAGCTGCCCAAACTCTCACCTTTCCACTCAGGCCGACCTCTTACTTGAAGTGTGTGTGGAACCTGTCCTCACAGTACACCTCGCTGCACAGCTAACCATAAGTCTGGGCATCGTAGCTTTCTGCCAGGTGACCGAAGTTCGCAGGCAGATGTGTCCCAGGGACACGTGCAAAGAGGCTCCAGCCCGGGCCACAGGCTGCACACTGCCCCTGCCCCAGATCGGGGGCCGCCAATCAGCCCTTTCAGAGTCCCCTTCCTCTAGAGGGAGTATAGGACCAACACTTGTAGAAAACGGTGTCCTCGTGGGCAACTCATTGGAGGGACACAAATAAATTTTGCCGACTTTCTCCTGAAGCTTACGAGCGTTCACACCTAAGCGTCTTACAAGGTCAGCTGTTTAGCTAAACATGAGCTCATGATCTAAATTTACACAATAATGAAAAAATCAGCTACGAGAGGAGACAATCAGTAAAGACTATCAATACCAGAATTAGATTCCCAAGGCCATCCATCAATTGTTGGAATAATCAGGTGCAAGGCAGAATATATACATAAAACTGGAACTGAAACAAGGAACAAGGATGTTTTCAAAGACTGGTAGGATCGTTAAAACATTTTTAAAGTACATGTCATTGATAAAGCTAAATACTGAAAGGTTGTGTAATACAACAGATTAAGCATTGAGAAGAGTGAAATTATGCTGTTTTGAAAACTATGGCAGGTGAGATTTTCTGCCTAATTATATAAGAAGATTTCTCTAAAAATACACATTATTTCAATGACTTATTGGCTGTGAAATAAGTTAAGGGTATTTCAAATGGCTTGTCTGCAAAGAAAGGTGAGATGTAGGGAATCACAGAAAGTCGAGGGGAAAATAGGTCAATATATACATTGCTATATGGTGAACTAAACCTTAGGCCAGCAACAATGGAGAGGACCTGACCCTTAGAAACTTACAAGTAAGCTGGAATCTTCAAAAGTTCAAATCTTTATAAGTAAAATATTTATAAAAATGAATAACCAAGTGTTTTAATGACATCAGAAGATCAAAACAATAAACCCTGAGAACATAGAAAAAAGATAAATAAAGATATGAGCAGAACTTAATACAATAGAAAACGTATAAAATTGAGGTGATTTAGTAAGTCCAAAGAATCTTCTTTGAAAAGATTGAAAAGACACACTTTGATTAAGGAAAACAAAAACATAAGTAAAGAATATACAGAAAGAATCAGGACAATGTTATAGCAGAGAATATATGAAATGCCAGTAAATTTGAACATTTCTGTAAAGTGGACCATTTCCTAGCTCCTAAAGTTTACCAAACCTGACACAAGAGGAAATTATTTAAGGTCATCATGACTGCCCTTGGCATACTCGGAACGCCCTGGCCTCAGCATGCAGCCTCTGTAGTCCATGGTAACCTGCAGAGAGGGGGCGGGGCTGAGGGTGGGTGGAACTCTGGCCTCACTGAAGGAGTGGGAGTGGCCATCTCTGCTGTGACTGAACAAAGGGCAGGGGAGGAGGGGGCCCAGGGCAGGGCCCTCAGAGCACGGCAGGTCCAGTGGGGTGTCACAAGCATTTAGGCCCAGGCCAAAGGGCGCCTTCTTTGTCTGGACAGCTGCCCAAACTCTCACCTTTCCACTCAGGCCGACCTCTTACTTGAAGTGTGTGTGGAACCTGTCCTCACAGTACACCTCGCTGCACAGCTAACCATAGGTCTGGGCATCGTAGCTTCCTGCCAGGTGACTGAAGTTCGCAGGCAGATGTGTCCCAGGGACACATGCAAAGAGGCTCCTCCCGGGCCCCTGGCTGCCCACTGCCCCTGCCCCAGATCGGGGGCCACCAATCAGCCCTGTCAGAGTCCCCTGCCTCTAGAGGGAGTATTGGACCAACACTTGTAGAAAACGGTGTCCTCGTGGGCAACTCATTGGAGGGACACAAATAAAACTTTGCCGCCTTTCTGCTGAATCTTACGAGCGTTCACACCTAAGCGTCTTACAAGGTCAGCTGTTTAGCTAAACATGAGCTCATGATCTAAATTTACACAATAATGAAGAAATCAGCTACGAGGGGAGACAATCAGTAAAGACTATCAATACCAGAATTAGATTCCCAAGGCCATCCATTAATTGTTGGAATAATCAGGTGCAAGGCAGAATATATACATAAAACTGGAACTGGAACAAGGAACAAGGATGTTTTCAAAGACTGGTAGGATCTCTAAAACATTTTTAAAGTACATGTCATTGATAAAGCTAAATACTGAAAGGTTGTGTAATACAACAGATTAAGCATTGAGAAGAGTGAAATTATGCTGTTTTGAAAACTATGGCAGGTGAGATTTTCTGCCTAATTATATAAGAAGATTTCTCTAAAAATACACATTATTTCAATGACTTATTGGGTGTGAAATAAGTTAAGGGTATTTCAAATGGCTTGTCTGCAAAGAAAGGTGAGATGTAGGGAATCACAGAAAGTCGAGGGGAAAATAGGTCAATATATACATTGCTATACGGTGAACTAAACCTTTGGCCAGCAACAATGGCGAGGACCTGACCCTTAGAAACTTACAAGTAAGCTGGAATCTTCAAAAGTTCAAATCTTTATAAGTAAAATATTTATTAAAATGAATAACCAAGTGTTTTAATTGACATCAGAAGATCAAAACAATAAACCCTGGGAACATAGAAAAAAGTTAAATAAAGATATGAGCAGAACTTAATACAACAGAAAACGTATAAAATTCAGGTGATTTAGTAATTCCAAAGAATCTTCTTTGAAAAGATTGAAAAGACACACTTTGATTAAGGAAAACAAAAACATAAGTATAGAATATACAGAAAGAATCAGGACAATGTTATAGCAGAGAATATATGAAATGCCAGTAAATTTGAACATTTCTGTAAAGTGGACCATTTCCTAGCTCCTAAAGTTTACCAAACCTGACACAAGAGGAAATCATTTAAGGTCATCATGTCTGCCCTTGGCATTGTTGGAACGCCCTGGCCTCAGGTTGCAGCCTCTGTAGTCCATGGTAACCTGTGGAGAGGGGGCGGGGCTGAGGGTGGTTGGAACTCTGCCCTCACTGAAGGAGTGGGTGTGGCCATCTCTGCTGTGACTGAACAAAGGGAAGGGGAGCAGGGGGCCCAGGGCAGGGCCCTCAGAGCACGGCTGGTCCAGTGGGGTGTCACAAGCATTTAGACCCAGGCCAAAGGGCGCCTTCTTTGTCTGCACAGCTGCCCAAACTCTCACCTTTCCACTCAGGCCGACCTCTTACTTGAAGTGTGTGTGGAACCTGTCCTCACAGTACACCTCGCTGCACAGCTAACCATAGGTCTGGGCATCGTGGCTTCCTGCCAGGTGACCGAAGTTCACAGGCAGATATGTCCCAGGGACACATGCAAAGAGGCTCCTGCCTGGGCCACAGGCTGCCCACTGCCCCTGCCCCAGATCGGGGGCCGCAAAGCAGCCCTGTCGGAGTCCCCTGCCTCTAGAGGGAGTATTGGACCAACACTTGTAGAAAACGGTGTCCTCGTGGGCAACTCATTGGAGGGACACAAATAAATCTTTGCCGTCTTTCTGCGGAAGCTTACAAGCGTTCACACCTAAGCGTCTTACAAGGTCAGCTGTTTAGCTAAACATGAGCTCATGATCTAAATTTACACAATAATGAAGAAATCAGCTACGAGGGGAGACAATCAGTAAAGACTATCAATACCAGAATTAGATTCCCAAGGCCATCCATCAATTGTTGGAATAATCAGGTGCAAGGCAGAATATATACATAAAACTGGAACTGAAACAAGGAACAAGGATGTTTTCAAAGACTGGTAGGATCTCTAAAACATTTTTAAAGTACATGTCATTGATAAAGCTAAATACTCAAAGGTTGTGTAATACAACACATTAAGCATTGAGAAGAGTGAAATTATGCTGTTTTGAAAACTATGGCAGGTGAGATTTTCTGCCTAATTATATAAGAAGATTTCTCTAAAAAATACACATTATTTCAATGACTTATTGGCTGTGAAATGAGTTAAGGGTATTTCAAATGGCTTGTCTGCAAAGAAAGGTGAGATGTAGGGAATCACAGAAAGTCGAGGGGAAAATAGGTCAATATATACATTGCTATATGGTGAACTAAGTCTTAGGCCAGCAACAATGGAGAGGACCTGACCCTTAGAAACTTACAAGTAAGCAGGAATCTTCAAAAGTTCAAATCTTTATAAGTAAAATATTAATTAAAATGAATAACCAAGTGTTTTAATTGACATCAGAAGATCAAAACAATAAACCCTGAGAACATAGAAAAAAGATAAATAAAGATATGAGCAGAACTTAATCGAACAGAAAACGTATAAAATTGAGGTGATTTAGTAAGTCCAAAGAATCTTCTTTGAAAAGATTGAAAAGACACACTTTGATTAAGGAAAACAAAAACATAAGTAAAGAATATACAGAAAGAATCAGGACAATGTTATAGCAGAGAATATATGAAATGCCAGTAAATTTGAACATTTCTGTAAAGTGGACCATTTCCTAGCTCCTAAAGTTTACCAAACCTGACACAAGAGGAAATCATTTAAGGTCATCATGTCTGCCCTTGGCATTCTCGGAACGCCCTGGCCTCAGGATGCAGCCTCTGTAGTCCATGGTAACCTGCGGAGAGGGGGCGGGGCTGAGGATGGTTGGAACTCTGCCCTCAGTGAAGGAGTGGGTGTGGCCATCTCTGCTGTGACTGAACAAAGGGCAGGGGAGCAGGGGGCCCAGAGCAGGGCCCTCAGAGCTCGGCAGGTCCAGTGGGCTGTCACAAGCATTTAGGCCCAGGCCAAAGGGCGCCTTCTTTTTCTGCACAGCTGCCCAAACTCTCACCTTTCCACTCAGGCCGACCTCTTACTTGAAGTGTGTGTGGAACCTGTCCTCACAGTACACCTCGCTACACAGCTAACCATAGGTCTGGGCATCGTAGCTTCCTGCCAGGTGACCGAAGTTCGCAGGCAGATGAGTCTCAGGGACACATGCAAAGAGGCTCCTGCCCGGGCAACAGGCTGCCCACTGCCCCTGCCCCAGATCGGGGGCCGCCAATCAGCCCTGTCGGAATCCCCTGCCTCTAGAGGGAGTATTGGACCAACACTTGTAGAAAACGGTGTCCTCGTGGGCAACTCATTGGAGGGACACAAATAAATTTTGCCGACTTTCTCCTGAAGCTTACGAGCGTTCACACCTAAGCGTCTTACAAGGTCAGCTGTTTAGCTAAACATGAGCTCATGATCTAAATTTACACAATAATGAAGAAATCAGCTACGAGGGGAGACAATCAGTAAAGACTATCAATACCAGAATTAGATTCCCAAGGCCATCCATCAATTGTTGGAATAATCAGGTGCAAGGCAGAATATATACATAAAACTGGAACTGAAACAAGGAACAAGGATGTTTTCAAAGACTGGTAGGATCTCTAAAACATTTTTAAAGTACATGTCATTGATAAAGCTAAATACTCAAAGGTTGTGTAATACAACAGATTAAGCATTGAGAAGAGTGAAATTATGCTGTTTTGAAAACTATGGCAGGTGAGATTTTCTGCCTAATTATATAAGAAGATTTCTCTAAAAATACACATTATTTCAATGACTTATTGGCTGTGAAATAAGTTAAGGGTATTTCAAATGGCTTGTCTGCAAAGAAAGGTGAGATGTAGGGAATCACAGAAAGTCGAGGGGAAAATAGGTCAATATATACATTGCTATATGGTGAACTAAACCTTAGGCCAGCAACAATGGAGAGGACCTGACCCTTAGAAACTTACAAGTAAGCTGGAATCTTCAAAAGTTCAAATCTTTATAAGTAAAATATTTATTAAAATGAATAACCAAGTGTTTTAATTGACATCAGAAGATCAAAACAATAAACCCTGAGAACATAGAAAAAAGATAAATAAAGATATGAGCAGAACTTAATACACCAGAAAACGTATAAAATTGAGGTGATTTAGTAAGTCCAAAGAATCTTCTTTGAAAAGATTGAAAAGACACACTTTGATTAAGGAAAACAAAAACATAAGTATAGAATATACAGAAAGAATCAGGACAATGTTATAGCAGAGAATATATGAAATGCCAGTAAATTTGAACATTTCTGTAAAGTGGACCATTTCCTAGCTCCTAAAGTTTACCAAACCTGACACAAGAGGAAATCATTTAAGGTCATCATGTCTGCCCTTGGCATTGTCGGAACGCCCTGGCCTCAGGTTGCAGCCTCTGTAGTCCATGGTAACCTGTGGAGAGGGGGCGGGGCTGAGGGTGGTTGGAACTCTGCCCTCACTGAAGGAGTGGGTGTGGCCATCTCTGCTGTGGCTGAACAAAGGGCAGGGGAGCAGGGGGCCCAGGGCAGGGCCCTCAGAGCACGGCAGGTCCAGTGGGGTGTCACAAGCATTTAGGCCCAGGCCAAAGGGCGCCTTCTTTGTCTGCACAGCTGCCCAAACTCTCACCTTTCCACTCAGGCCGACCTCTTACTTGAAGTGTGTGTGGAACCTGTCCTCACAGTACACCTCGCTGCACAGCTAACCAGAGGTCTGGGCATCGTGGCTTCCTGCCAGGTGACCGAAGTTCGCAGGCAGATATGTCCCAGGGACACATGCAAAGAGGCTCCTGCCTGGGCCACAGGCTGCCCACTGCCCCTGCCCCAGATCGGGGGCCGCAAAGCAGCCCTGTCGGAGTCCCCTGCCTCTAGAGGGAGTATTGGACCAACACTTGTAGAAAACGGTGTCCTCGTGGGCAACTCATTGGAGGGACACAAATAAATCTTTGCCGACTTTCTGCTGAAGCTTACGAGCGTTCACACCTAAGCGTCTGACAAGGTCAGCTGTTTAGCTAAACATGAGCTCATGATCTAAATTTACACAATAATGAAGAAATCAGCTACGAGGGGAGACAATCAGTAAAGACTATCAATACCAGAATTAGATTCCCAAGGCCATCCATCAATTGTTGGAATAATCAGGTGCAAGGCAGAATATATACATAAAACTGGAAATGAAACAAGGAACAAGGATGTTTTCAAAGACTGGTAGGATCTCTAAAACATTTTTAAAGTACATGTCATTGATAAAGCTAAATACTCAAAGGTTGTGTAATACAACACATTAAGCATTGAGAAGAGTGAAATTATGCTGTTTTGAAAACTATGGCAGGTGAGATTTTCTGCCTAATTATATAAGAAGATTTCTCTAAAAAATACACATTATTTCAATGACTTATTGGCTGTGAAATGAGTTAAGGGTATTTCAAATGGCTTGTCTGCAAAGAAAGGTGAGATGTAGGGAATCACAGAAAGTCGAGGGGAAAATAGGTCAATATATACATTGCTATATGGTGAACTAAGTCTTAGGCCAGCAACAATGGAGAGGACCTGACCCTTAGAAACTTACAAGTAAGCAGGAATCTTCAAAAGTTCAAATCTTTATAAGTAAAATATTAATTAAAATGAATAACCAAGTGTTTTAATTGACATCAGAAGATCAAAACAATAAACCCTGAGAACATAGAAAAAAGATAAATAAAGATATGAGCAGAACTTAATCCAACAGAAAACGTATAAAATTCAGGTGATTTAGTAAGTCCAAAGAATCTTCTTTGAAAAGATTGAAAAGACACACTTTGATTAAGGAAAACAAAAACATAAGTAAAGAATATACAGAAAGAATCAGGACAATGTTATAGCAGAGAATATATGAAATGCCAGTAAATTTGAACATTTCTGTAAAGTGGACCATTTCCTAGCTCCTAAAGTTTACCAAACCTAACACAAGAGGAAATCATTTAAGGTCATCATGTCTGCCCTTGGCATTCTCGGAACGCCCTGGCCTCAGGATGCAGCCTCTGTAGTCCATGGTAACCTGCGGAGAGGGGGCGGGGCTGAGGATGGTTGGAACTCTGCCCTCAGTGAAGGAGTGGGTGTGGCCATCTCTGCTGTGACTGAACAAAGGGCAGGGGAGCAGGGGGCCCAGAGCAGGGCCCTCAGAGCTCGGCAGGTCCAGTGGGCTGTCACAAGCATTTAGGCCCAGGCCAAAGGGCGCCTTCTTTGTCTGCACAGCTGCCCAAACTCTCACCTTTCCACTCAGGCCGACCTCTTACTTGAAGTGTGTGTGGAACCTGTCCTCACAGTACACCGCGCTACACAGCTAACCATAGGTCTGGGCATCGTAGCTTCCTGCCAGGTGACCGAAGTTCGCAGGCAGATGAGTCTCAGGGACACATGCAGAGAGGCTCCTGCCCGGGCAACAGGCTGCCCACTGCCCCTGCCCCAGATCGGGGGCCGCCAATCAGCCCTGTCGGAATCCCCGGCCTCTAGAGGGAGTATTGGACCAACACTTGTAGAAAACGGTGTCCTCGTGGGCAACTCATTGGAGGGACACAAATAAATTTTGCCGACTTTCTCCTGAAGCTTACGAGCGTTCACACCTAAGCGTCTTACAAGGTCAGCTGTTTAGCTAAACATGAGCTCATGATCTAAATTTACACAATAATGAAAAAATCAGCTACGAGGGGAGACAATCAGTAAAGACTATCAATACCAGAATTAGATTCCCAAGGCCATCCATCAATTGTAGGAATAATCAGGTGCAAGGCAGAATATATACATAAAACTGGAACTGAAACAAGGAACAAGGATGTTTTCAAAGACTGGTAGGATCTCAAAAACATTTTTAAAGTACATGTCATTGATAAAGCTAAATACTCAAATGTTGTGTAATACAACAGATTAAGCATTGAGAAGAGTGAAATTATGCTGTTTTGAAAACTATGGCAGGTGAGATTTTCTGCCTAATTATATAAGAAGATTTCTCTAAAAATACACATTATTTCAATGACTTATTGGCTGTGAAATAAGTTAAGGGTATTTCAAATGGCTTGTCTGCAAAGAAAGGTGAGATGTAGGGAATCACAGAAAGTCGAGGGGAAAATAGGTCAATATATACATTGCTATATGGTGAACTAAACCTTAGGCCAGCAACAATGGAGAGGACCTGACCCTTAGAAACTTACAAGTAAGCTGGAATCTTCAAAAGTTCAAATCTTTATAAGTAAAATATTTATTAAAATGAATAACCAAGTGTTTTAATTGACATCAGAAGATCAAAACAATAAACCCTGAGAACATAGAAAAAAGATAAATAAAGATATGAGCAGAACTTAATACAACAGAAAACGTATAAAATTGAGGTGATTTAGTAAGTCCAAAGAATCTTTTTTGAAAAGATTGAAAAGACACACTTTGATTAAGGAAAACAAAAACATAAGTAAAGAATACACAGAAAGAATCAGGTCAAAGTTATAGCAGAGAATATAAGAAAAGCCAGTAAATTTGAACATTTTCGTAAAGTGGACCATTTCCTATCTCCTAAAGTTTACCAAACCTGACACAAGAGGAAATCATTTAAGGTCATCATGTCTGCCCTTGGCATTGTTGGAACGCCCTGGCCTCAGGTTGCAGCCTCTGTAGTCCATGGTAACCTGTGGAGAGGGGGCGGGGCTGAGGGTGGTTGGAACTCTGCCCTCACTGAAGGAGTGGGTGTGGCCATCTCTGCTGTGACTGAACAAAGGGAAGGGGAGCAGGGGGCCCAGGGCAGGGCCCTCAGAGCACGGCAGGTCCAGTGGGGTGTCACAAGCATTTAGACCCAGGCCAAAGGGCGCCTTCTTTGTCTGCACAGCTGCCCAAACTCTCACCTTTCCACTCAGGCCGACCTCTTACTTGAAGTGTGTGTGGAACCTGTCCTCACAGTACACCTCGCTGCACAGCTAACCATAGGTCTGGGCATCGTGGCTTCCTGCCAGGTGACCGAAGTTCGCAGGCAGATATGTCCCAGGGACACATGCAAAGAGGCTCCTGCCTGGGCCACAGGCTGCCCACTGCCCCTGCCCCAGATCGGGGGCCGCAAAGCAGCCCTGTCGGAGTCCCCTGCCTCTAGAGGGAGTATTGGACCAACACTTGTAGAAAACGGTGTCCTCGTGGGCAACTCATTGGAGGGACACAAATAAATCTTTGCCGTCTTTCTGCGGAAGCTTACAAGCGTTCACACCTAAGCGTCTTACAAGGTCAGCTGTTTAGCTAAACATGAGCTCATGATCTAAATTTACACAATAATGAAGAAATCAGCTACGAGGAGAGACAATCAGTAAAGAGTATCAATACCAGAATTAGATTCCCAAGGCCATCCATCAATTGTTGGAATAATCAGGTGCAAGGCAGAATATATACATAAAACTGGAACTGAAACAAGGAACAAGGATGTTTTCAAAGACTGGTAGGATCTCTAAAACATTTTTAAAGTACATGTCATTGATAAAGCTAAATACTCAAAGGTTGTGTAATACAACACATTAAGCATTGAGAAGAGTGAAATTATGCTGTTTTGAAAACTATGGCAGGTGAGATTTTCTGCCTAATTATATAAGAAGATTTCTCTAAAAAATACACATTATTTCAATGACTTATTGGCTGTGAAATGAGTTAAGGGTATTTCAAATGGCTTGTCTGCAAAGAAAGGTGAGATGTAGGGAATCACAGAAAGTCGAGGGGAAAATAGGTCAATATATACATTGCTATATGGTGAACTAAGTCTTAGGCCAGCAACAATGGAGAGGACCTGACCCTTAGAAACTTACAAGTAAGCAGGAATCTTCAAAAGTTCAAATCTTTATAAGTAAAATATTAATTAAAATGAATAACCAAGTGTTTTAATTGACATCAGAAGATCAAAACAATAAACCCTGAGAACATAGAAAAAAGATAAATAAAGATATGAGCAGAACTTAATCGAACAGAAAACGTATAAAATTGAGGTGATTTAGTAAGTCCAAAGAATCTTCTTTGAAAAGATTGAAAAGACACACTTTGATTAAGGAAAACAAAAACATAAGTAAAGAATATACAGAAAGAATCAGGACAATGTTATAGCAGAGAATATATGAAATGCCAGTAAATTTGAACATTTCTGTAAAGTGGACCATTTCCTAGCTCCTAAAGTTTACCAAACCTGACACAAGAGGAAATCATTTAAGGTCATCATGTCTGCCCTTGGCATTCTCGGAACGCCCTGGCCTCAGGATGCAGCCTCTGTAGTCCATGGTAACCTGCGGAGAGGGGGCGGGGCTGAGGATGGTTGGAACTCTGCCCTCAGTGAAGGAGTGGGTGTGGCCATCTCTGCTGTGACTGAACAAAGGGCAGGGGAGCAGGGGGCCCAGAGCAGGGCCCTCAGAGCTCGGCAGGTCCAGTGGGCTGTCACAAGCATTTAGGCCCAGGCCAAAGGGCGCCTTCTTTTTCTGCACAGCTGCCCAAACTCTCACCTTTCCACTCAGGCCGACCTCTTACTTGAAGTGTGTGTGGAACCTGTCCTCACAGTACACCTCGCTACACAGCTAACCATAGGTCTGGGCATCGTAGCTTCCTGCCAGGTGACCGAAGTTCGCAGGCAGATGAGTCTCAGGGACACATGCAAAGAGGCTCCTGCCCGGGCAACAGGCTGCCCACTGCCCCTGCCCCAGATCGGGGGCCGCCAATCAGCCCTGTCGGAATCCCCTGCCTCTAGAGGGAGTATTGGACCAACACTTGTAGAAAACGGTGTCCTCGTGGGCAACTCATTGGAGGGACACAAATAAATTTTGCCGACTTTCTCCTGAAGCTTACGAGCGTTCACACCTAAGCGTCTTACAAGGTCAGCTGTTTAGCTAAACATGAGCTCATGATCTAAATTTACACAATAATGAAGAAATCAGCTACGAGGGGAGACAATCAGTAAAGACTATCAATACCAGAATTAGATTCCCAAGGCCATCCATCAATTGTTGGAATAATCAGGTGCAAGGCAGAATATATACATAAAACTGGAACTGAAACAAGGAACAAGGATGTTTTCAAAGACTGGTAGGATCTCTAAAACATTTTTAAAGTACATGTCATTGATAAAGCTAAATACTCAAAGGTTGTGTAATACAACAGATTAAGCATTGAGAAGAGTGAAATTATGCTGTTTTGAAAACTATGGCAGGTGAGATTTTCTGCCTAATTATATAAGAAGATTTCTCTAAAAATACACATTATTTCAATGACTTATTGGCTGTGAAATAAGTTAAGGGTATTTCAAATGGCTTGTCTGCAAAGAAAGGTGAGATGTAGGGAATCACAGAAAGTCGAGGGGAAAATAGGTCAATATATACATTGCTATATGGTGAACTAAACCTTAGGCCAGCAACAATGGAGAGGACCTGACCCTTAGAAACTTACAAGTAAGCTGGAATCTTCAAAAGTTCAAATCTTTATAAGTAAAATATTTATTAAAATGAATAACCAAGTGTTTTAATTGACATCAGAAGATCAAAACAATAAACCCTGGGAACATAGAAAAAAGATAAATAAAGATATGAGCAGAACTTAATACACCAGAAAACGTATAAAATTGAGGTGATTTAGTAAGTCCAAAGAATCTTCTTTGAAAAGATTGAAAAGACACACTTTGATTAAGGAAAACAAAAACATAAGTATAGAATATACAGAAAGAATCAGGACAATGTTATAGCAGAGAATATATGAAATGCCAGTAAATTTGAACATTTCTGTAAAGTGGACCATTTCCTAGCTCCTAAAGTTTACCAAACCTGACACAAGAGGAAATCATTTAAGGTCATCATGTCTGCCCTTGGCATTGTCGGAACGCCCTGGCCTCAGGTTGCAGCCTCTGTAGTCCATGGTAACCTGTGGAGAGGGGGCGGGGCTGAGGGTGGTTGGAACTCTGCCCTCACTGAAGGAGTGGGTGTGGCCATCTCTGCTGTGGCTGAACAAAGGGCAGGGGAGCAGGGGGCCCAGGGCAGGGCCCTCAGAGCACGGCAGGTCCAGTGGGGTGTCACAAGCATTTAGGCCCAGGCCAAAGGGCGCCTTCTTTGTCTGCACAGCTGCCCAAACTCTCACCTTTCCACTCAGGCCGACCTCTTACTTGAAGTGTGTGTGGAACCTGTCCTCACAGTACACCTCGCTGCACAGCTAACCAGAGGTCTGGGCATCGTGGCTTCCTGCCAGGTGACCGAAGTTCGCAGGCAGATATGTCCCAGGGACACATGCAAAGAGGCTCCTGCCTGGGCCACAGGCTGCCCACTGCCCCTGCCCCAGATCGGGGGCCGCAAAGCAGCCCTGTCGGAGTCCCCTGCCTCTAGAGGGAGTATTGGACCAACACTTGTAGAAAACGGTGTCCTCGTGGGCAACTCATTGGAGGGACACAAATAAATCTTTGCCGTCTTTCTGCGGAAGCTTACAAGCGTTCACACCTAAGCGTCTTACAAGGTCAGCTGTTTAGCTAAACATGAGCTCATGATCTAAATTTACACAATAATGAAGAAATCAGCTACGAGGGGAGACAATCAGTAAAGACTATCAATACCAGAATTAGATTCCCAAGGCCATCCATCAATTGTTGGAATAATCAGGTGCAAAGCAGAATATATACATAAAACTGGACCTGAAACAAGGAACAAGGATGTTTTCAAAGACTGGTAGGATCTCTAAAACATTTTTAAAGTACATGTCATTGATAAAGCTAAATACTCAAAGGTTGTGTAATACAACAGATTAAGCATTGAGAAGAGTGAAATTATGCTGTTTTGAAAACTATGGCAGGTGAGATTTTCTGCCTAATTATATAAGAAGATTTCTCTAAAAAATACACATTATTTCAATGACTTATTGGCTGTGAAATGAGTTAAGGGTATTTCAAATGGCTTGTCTGCAAAGAAAGGTGAGATGTAGGGAATCACAGAAAGTCGAGGGGAAAATAGGTCAATATATACATTGCTATATGGTGAACTAAGTCTTAGGCCAGCAACAATGGAGAGGACCTGACCCTTAGAAACTTACAAGTAAGCAGGAATCTTCAAAAGTTCAAATCTTTATAAGTAAAATATTAATTAAAATGAATAACCAAGTGTTTTAATTGACATCAGAAGATCAAAACAATAAACCCTGAGAACATAGAAAAAAGATAAATAAAGATATGAGCAGAACTTAATCGAACAGAAAACGTATAAAATTCAGGTGATTTAGTAAGTCCACAGAATCTTCTTTGAAAAGATTGAAAAGACACACTTTGATTAAGGAAAACAAAAACATAAGTAAAGAATATACAGAAAGAATCAGGACAATGTTATAGCAGAGAATATATGAAATGCCAGTAAATTTGAACATTTCTGTAAAGTGGACCATTTCCTAGCTCCTAAAGTTTACCAAACCTAACACAAGAGGAAATCATTTAAGGTCATCATGTCTGCCCTTGGCATTCTCGGAACGCCCTGGCCTCAGGATGCAGCCTCTGTAGTCCATGGTAACCTGCGGAGAGGGGGCGGGGCTGAGGATGGTTGGAACTCTGCCCTCAGTGAAGGAGTGGGTGTGGCCATCTCTGCTGTGACTGAACAAAGGGCAGGGGAGCAGGGGGCCCAGAGCAGGGCCCTCAGAGCTCGGCAGGTCCAGTGGGCTGTCACAAGCATTTAGGCCCAGGCCAAAGGGCGCCTTCTTTGTCTGCACAGCTGCCCAAACTCTCACCTTTCCACTCAGGCCGACCTCTTACTTGAAGTGTGTGTGGAACCTGTCCTCACAGTACACCGCGCTACACAGCTAACCATAGGTCTGGGCATCGTAGCTTCCTGCCAGGTGACCGAAGTTCGCAGGCAGATGAGTCTCAGGGACACATGCAGAGAGGCTCCTGCCCGGGCAACAGGCTGCCCACTGCCCCTGCCCCAGATCGGGGGCCGCCAATCAGCCCTGTCGGAATCCCCGGCCTCTAGAGTGAGTATTGGACCAACACTTGTAGAAAACGGTGTCCTCGTGGGCAACTCATTGGAGGGACACAAATAAATTTTGCCGACTTTCTCCTGAAGCTTACGAGCGTTCACACCTAAGCGTCTTACAAGGTCAGCTGTTTAGCTAAACATGAGCTCATGATCTAAATTTACACAATAATGAAAAAATCAGCTACGAGGGGAGACAATCAGTAAAGACTATCAATACCAGAATTAGATTCCCAAGGCCATCCATCAATTGTAGGAATAATCAGGTGCAAGGCAGAATATATACATAAAACTGGAACTGAAACAAGGAACAAGGATGTTTTCAAAGACTGGTAGGATCTCAAAAACATTTTTAAAGTACATGTCATTGATAAAGCTAAATACTCAAATGTTGTGTAATACAACAGATTAAGCATTGAGAAGAGTGAAATTATGCTGTTTTGAAAACTATGGCAGGTGAGATTTTCTGCCTAATTATATAAGAAGATTTCTCTAAAAATACACATTATTTCAATGACTTATTGGCTGTGAAATAAGTTAAGGGTATTTCAAATGGCTTGTCTGCAAAGAAAGGTGAGATGTAGGGAATCACAGAAAGTCGAGGGGAAAATAGGTCAATATATACATTGCTATATGGTGAACTAAACCTTAGGCCAGCAACAATGGAGAGGACCTGACCCTTAGAAACTTACAAGTAAGCTGGAATCTTCAAAAGTTCAAATCTTTATAAGTAAAATATTTATTAAAATGAATAACCAAGTGTTTTAATTGACATCAGAAGATCAAAACAATAAACCCTGAGAACATAGAAAAAAGATAAATAAAGATATGAGCAGAACTTAATACAACAGAAAACGTATAAAATTGAGGTGATTTAGTAAGTCCAAAGAATCTTTTTTGAAAAGATTGAAAAGACACACTTTGATTAAGGAAAACAAAAACATAAGTAAAGAATACACAGAAAGAATCAGGTCAAAGTTATAGCAGAGAATATAAGAAAAGCCAGTAAATTTGAATATTTTCGTAAAGTGGACCATTTCCTATCTCCTAAAGTTTACCAAACCTGACACAAGAGGAAATCATTTAAGGTCATCATGTCTGCCCTTGGCATTCTCGGAACGCCCTGGCCTCAGGATGCAGCCTCTGTAGTCCATGGTAACCTGCGGAGCGGGGGCGGGGATGAGGGTGGTTGGAACTCTACCCTCACTGAAGGAGTGGGTGTGGCCATCTCTGCTGTGACTGAACAAAGGGCAGGGGAGCAGGGGGCCCTGGGCAGGGCCCTCAGAGCACGGCACATCCAGTGGCGTGTCACAAGCATTTAGGCCCAGGCCAAAGGGCGCCTTCTTTGTCTGCACAGCTGCCCAAACTCTCAACTTTCCACTCAGGCCGACCTCTTACTTGAAGTGTGTGTGGAACCTGTCCTCACAGTACACCTCGCTGCACAGCTAACCATAGGTCTGGGCATCGTAGCTTCCTGCCAGGTGACGGAAGTTCGCAGGCAGATGTGTCCCAGGGACACATGCAAAGAGGCTCCAGCCCGGGCCACAGGCTGCCCACAGCCCCTGCCCCAGATCGGGGGCCGCCAATCAGCCCTGTCGGAGTACCCTTCCTCTAGAGGGAGTATTGGACCAACACTTGTAGAAAACGGTGTCCTCGTGGGCAACTCATTGGAGGGACACAAATAAATCTTTGCCGTCTTTCTGTGGAAGCTTACGAGCGTTCACACCTAAGCGTCTTACAAGGTCAGGTGGTTAGCTAAACATGAGCTCATGTTCTAAATTTACACAAAAATGAAGAAATCAACTACGAGGGGAGACAATCAGTAAAAACTATCAATACCAGAATTAGATTCCCAAGGCCATCCATCAATTGTTGGAATAATCAGGTGCAAGGCAGAAAATATACATAAAACTGGAACTGAAACAAGGAACAAGGATGTTTTCAAAGACTGGTAGGATCTCTAAAACATTTTTAAAGGACATGCCATTGATAAAGCAAAATACTCAAAGATTGTGTAATACAAGAGATTAAGCATTGAGAAGAGTGAAATTATGCTGTTTTGAAAACTATGGCAGGTGAGATTTTCTGCCTATTTATATAAGAAGATTTCTCTAAAAACTACACATTATTTCAAAGACTTATTGGCTGTGAAATAAGTTAAGGGTATTTCAAATGGCTTGTCTGCAAAGAAAGGTGAGATGTAGGGAATCACAGAAAGTCGAGGGGAAAATAGGTCAATATATACATTGCTATATGGTGAACTAAACCATAGGCCAGCAACAATGGAGAGGACCTGACCCTTAGAAACTTACAAGTAAGCTGGAATCTTCAAAAGTTCAAATCTTTATAAGTAAAATATTTATTAAAATGAATAACCAAGTGTTTTAATTGACATCAGAAGATCAAAACAATAAACCCTGAGAACATAGAAAAAAGATAAATAAAGATATGAGCAGAACTTAATCCAACAGAAAACGTATAAAATTGAGGTGATTTAGTAAGTCCAAAGAATCTTCTTTGAAAAGATTGAAAAGACACACTTTGATTAAGGAAAACAAAAACATAAGTACAGAATATACAGAAAGAATCAGGACAATGTTATAGCAGAGAATATATGAAATGCCAGTAAATTTGAACATTTCTGTAAGTGGACCATTTCCTAGCTCCTAAAGTTTACCAAACCTGACACAAGAGGAAATCATTTAAGGTCATCATGTCTGCCCTTGGCATTCTGGGAACACCCTGGTCTCAGGATGCAGCCTCTGTAGTCCATGGTAACCTGCGGAGAGAGGGCGGGGCTGAGGGTGGTTGGAACTCTGCCCTCACTGAAGGAGTGGGTGTGGCCATCTCTGCTGTGACTGAACAAAGGGCAGGGGAGCAGGGGGCCCTGGGCAGGGCCCTCAGAGCACGGCAGGTCCAGTGGGGTGTCACAAGCATTTAGGCCCAGGCCAAAGGGCGCCTTCTTTGTCTGCACAGCTGCCCAAACTCTCACCTTTCCAGTCAGGCCGACCTGTTACTTGAAGTGTGTGTGGAACCTGCCCTCACAGTACACCTCGCTGCACAGCTAACCATAGGTTTGGGCATCGTAGCTCCCTGCCAGGTGACCGAAGTTCGCTGGCAGATGTGTCCCAGGGACACATGCAAAGAAGCTCTAGCCGGGGCCACAGGCTGCTCACTGCCCCTGCCCCAGATCGCCGGCCGCCAATCAGCCCTGTCAGAGTCCCCTTCCTCTAGAGGGAGTATTGGACCAACACTTGTAGAAAACGGTGTCCTCGTGGGCAACTCATTGGAGGGACACAAATAAATCTTTGCCGTCTTTCTGCGGAAGCTTACAAGCGTTCACACCTAAGCGTCTTACAAGGTCAGCTGTTTAGCTAAACATGAGCTCATGATCTAAATTTACACAATAATGAAGAAATCAGCTACGAGGGGAGACAATCAGTAAAGACTATCAATACCAGAATTAGATTCCCAAGGCCATCCATCAATTGTTGGAATAATCAGGTGCAAGGCAGAATATATACATAAAACTGGAACTGAAACAAGGAACAAGGATGTTTTCAAAGACTGGTAGGATCTCTAAAACATTTTTAAAGTACATGTCATTGATAAAGCTAAATACTCAAAGGTTGTGTAATACAACACATTAAGCATTGAGAAGAGTGAAATTATGCTGTTTTGAAAACTATGGCAGGTG
>NW_028294717.1:0-94000 GCF_964341445.2 Mesoplodon mirus
GCCCTTGTTTCCAAGGAAGCACACGGTGTACCCAAAGCCTTCTGAGCATGATCAAGGGATACACAGCTCTGGGAACACCGTCCCTCACTATGCAGTTGGAAGGGCCGGGGACTAATGTGTTCTCTATGGCTAGCGTGCCACAGCTTCGAAGCGGCCTCAGGAACGCGGTTCTTGGCAGGCTTTTGCTCCAGGCGTGTCGGCCACATTGAGGAAACCTAAGCTGCCCTGAAAGAAACCACCGGGGCCTCCAGTGCAGTTTGGGGGCTCCTGCTCGACGTCTCTCTAAGTGATGCGGAAACTGGCCTTTAGGCCCGGCCCGAAAGAGAGATTTACCCTGAGCCTTGCTAGGCACTTGGAACATCCAGAGTCACCTAGGCCTACTGAGGGCATGTAGAGGATTATGCCGTTCACCACATGCAGAACACACTGCATCCAGAAGTTTCATCGCAGAAGGCCGAACGGTGTTCCAAGGGTCTCCTTTGGCGTGTCAGAGAAGATAGGTGTATGTGCTGGGTGATCCCGTTTGTCGTTGAGAAGCCTGGAAAAAGGCAGTATTCCCCCCACTTGAAAGGTAGATAGTGGCGGCCTCAAGGCTGACTGAAAAGACATTGTTGTTACCCGTCTTCTAGTCACCCTTAGGAATGCCTCCGGGAAGAAAGTGCGTTTTCTCCTATGAATCCAGGGGGTCTCCAGGGCCTTGCTAGGAGCTCATCCCACGCTTGCCCTAGCTAAAGTGCGAAGTAAAGGCGAGCCCTAGCCTCGAGGTAAGCACGAGTGCTTCCTGTCAGCAGGGTTTTGTGTGCAGCCATCTCCCTGAGCCCTGACTCGATGCCAGAGTGCTTTAACTCCTCTACGGCTTTCCGTAAGGCCTAGGAGAGTCACGTCTGAATTCCCTCCTGAGGGAGAGCGTGTGCACTGGGAGTCCCCTTCTCGTTTTCCGAGCAACGTAACACAGAACAGGCTGTTGGGGGTCAGCTCTTTCTACGCATGGGGGAGGGCAATGAACTGATTCTCGCTTGCGGAGCAGGCCGTGTCCACGTGTCAGGCAGCCCCAGGGCAACGCTTCTGCCAGTATTACGTTCAACCTGGCTCTCCCTCTGGGGAGGCCCCCTGAAGTGCACTGAAAGAATCCCTGAGCCTAAAGTGCCTCCTGGCAACTCTTACCTGTCACTCTCCTACTACTGGGACGCCAGGTACACTGTAGGTCCAGCCTGGGAGAAACTACAGAGAAACCGGTAAAGTTGTGAGGCACTGGGTCGATCCAACGTCACGTAGGCCTGACTAAGTCATTCAGCGGCTAATAATGCCCTTCATGGCGCGCCAAACAAACACCCCGAGTCCAATGAAGCGCGATCATAGAAAGGCCCAGTGTGGCTGAAAGTCTCCAGTCGTCAGTCAGAGAGCGCTGCTCAATGGGCTGCGTGGTCACGTTGGAAACTGGAGAATGTGGGAGGAGCCCGGCTTCCCCCCTTCGGAAAGCAACTGCGTTGCAGCTTCCAAGCCGCCCGAAAACCACACCAGCAAGGATACGCTTCACTCCGCAGATGCCTCTGAGGAGCAGTGAGTTTGTCCAAAAGAAACCCCGTGCTTGCGATTCCTTCCTGGGAGCTCACCCCCGGAGCCAACTGTAGCTAAAGTGCCAAGTAAATGTGACCTCCGGTCCCGAGGCAAGGTGCACAGTTTCCCACTGCCAGAGATAGGGGGTGCACCAGTCTCCAGGAGGTCTTAGTCCATGGACGCCTTCACCTTTAGTATGCCCCACAGCGCTCAAGGCTCTCACGTGGGCCCTTGTTTCCAAGGAAGCACACGGTGTACCCAAAGCCTTCTGAGCACGATCAAGGGATACACAGCTCTGGGAACACCGTCCCTCACTATGCAGTTGGAAGGGCCGGGGACTAATGTGTTCTCTATGGCTAGCGTGCCACAGCTTCGAAGCGGCCTCAGGAACGCGGTTCTTGGCAGGCTTTTGCTCCAGGCGTGTCGGCCACATTGAGGAAACCTAAGCTGCCCTGAAAGAAACCACCGGGGCCTCCAGTGCAGTTTGGGGGCTCCTGCTCGACGTCTCTCTAAGTGATGCGGAAACTGGCCTTTAGGCCCGGCCCGAAAGAGAGATTTACCCTGAGCCTTGCTAGGCACTTGGAACATCCAGAGTCACCTAGGCCTACTGAGGGCATGTAGAGGATTATGCCGTTCACCACATGCAGAACACACTGCATCCAGAAGTTTCATCGCAGAAGGCCGAACGGTGTTCCAAGGGTCTCCTTTGGCGTGTCAGAGAAGATAGGTGTATGTGCTGGGTGATCCCGTTTGTCGTTGAGAAGCCTGGAGAAAGGCAGTATTCCCCCCACTGGAAAGGTAGATAGTGGCGGCCTCAAGGCTGACTGAAAAGACATTGTTGTTACCCGTCTTCTAGTCACCCTTAGGAATGCCTCCGGGAAGAAAGTGCGTTTTCTCCTATGAATCCAGGGGGTCTCCAGGGCCTTGCTAGGAGCTCATCCCACGCTTGCCCTAGCTAAAGTGCGAAGTAAAGGCGAGCCCTAGCCTCGAGGTAAGCACGAGTGCTTCCTGTCAGCAGGGTTTTGTGTGCAGCCATCTCCCTGAGCCCTGACTCGATGCCAGAGTGCTTTAACTCCTCTACGGCTTTCCGTAAGGCCTAGGAGAGTCACGTCTGAATTCCCTCCTGAGGGAGAGCGTGTGCACTGGGAGTCCCCTTCTCGTTTTCCGAGCAACGTAACACAGAACAGGCTGTTGGGGGTCAGCTCTTTCTACGCATGGGGGAGGGCAATGAACTGATTCTCGCTTGCGGAGCAGGCCGTGTACACGTGTCAGGCAGCCCCAGGGCAACGCTTCTGCCAGTATTACGTTCAACCTGGCTCTCCCTCTGGGGAGGCCCCCTGAAGTGCACTGAAAGAATCCCTGAGCCTAAAGTGCCTCCTGGCAACTCTTACCTATCACTCTCCTACTACTGGGACGCCAGGTACACTGTAGGTCCAGCCTGGGAGAAACTACAGAGAAACCGGTAAAGTTGTGAGGCACTGGGTCGATCCAACGTCACGTAGGCCTGACTAAGTCATTCAGCGGCTAATAATGCCCTTCATGGCGCGCCAAACAAACACCCCGAGTCCAATGAAGCGCGATCATAGAAAGGCCCAGTGTGGCTGAAAGTCTCCAGTCGTCAGTCAGAGAGCGCTGCTCAATGGGCTGCGTGGTCACGTTGGAAACTGGAGAATGTGGGAGGAGCCCGGCTTCCCCCCTTCGGAATGCAACTGCGTTGCAGCTTCCAAGCCGCCCGAAAACCACACCAGCAAGGATACGCTTCACTCCGCAGATGCCTCTGAGGAGCAGTGAGTTTGTCCAAAAGAAACCCCGTGCTTGCGATTCCTTCCTGGGAGCTCACCCCCGGAGCCAACTGTAGCTAAAGTGCCAAGTAAATGTGACCTCCGGTCCCGAGGCAAGGTGCACAGTTTCCCACTGCCAGAGATAGGGGGTGCACCAGTCTCCAGGAAGTCTTAGTCCATGGACGCCTTCACCTTTAGTATGCCCCACAGCGCTCAAGGCTCTCACGTGGGCCCTTGTTTCCAAGGAAGCACACGGTGTACCCAAAGCCTTCTGAGCATGATCAAGGGATACACAGCTCTGGGAACACCGTCCCTCACTATGCAGTTGGAAGGGCCGGGGACTAATGTGTTCTCTATGGCTAGCGTGCCACAGCTTCGAAGCGGCCTCAGGAACGCGGTTCTTGACAGGCTTTTGCTCCAGGCGTGTCGGCCACATTGAGGAAACCTAAGCTGCCCTGAAAGAAACCACCGGGGCCTCCAGTGCAGTTTGGGGGCTCCTGCTCGACGTCTCTCTAAGTGATGCGGAAACTGGCCATTAGGCCCGGCCCGAAAGAGAGATTTACCCTGAGCCTTGCTAGGCACTTGGAACATCCAGAGTCACCTAGGCCTACTGAGGGCATGTAGAGGATTATGCCGTTCACCACATGCAGAACACACTGCATCCAGAAGTTTCATCGCAGAAGGCCGAACGGTGTTCCAAGGGTCTCCTTTGGCGTGTCAGAGAAGATAGGTGTATGTGCTGGGTGATCCCGTTTGTCGTTGAGAAGCCTGGAAAAAGGCAGTATTCCCCCCACTGGAAAGGTAGATAGTGGCGGCCTCAAGGCTGACTGAAAAGACATTGTTGTTACCCGTCTTCTAGTCACCCTTAGGAATGCCTCCGGGAAGAAAGTGCGTTTTCTCCTATGAATCCAGGGGGTCTCCAGGGCCTTGCTAGGAGCTCATCCCACGCTTGCCCTAGCTAAAGTGCGAAGTAAAGGCGAGCCCTAGCCTCGAGGTAAGCACGAGTGCTTCCTGTCAGCAGGGTTTTGTGTGCAGCCATCTCCCTGAGCCCTGACTCGATGCCAGAGTGCTTTAACTCCTCTACGGCTTTCCGTAAGGCCTAGGAGAGTCACGTCTGAATTCCCTCCTGAGGGAGAGCGTGTGCACTGGGAGTCCCCTTCTCGTTTTCCGAGCAACGTAACACAGAACAGGCTGTTGGGGGTCAGCTCTTTCTACGCATGGGGGAGGGCAATGAACTGATTCTCGCTTGCGGAGCAGGCCGTGTACACGTGTCAGGCAGCCCCAGGGCAACGCTTCTGCCAGTATTACGTTCAACCTGGCTCTCCCTCTGGGGAGGCCCCCTGAAGTGCACTGAAAGAATCCCTGAGCCTAAAGTGCCTCCTGGCAACTCTTACCTGTCACTCTCCTACTACTGGGACGCCAGGTACACTGTAGGTCCAGCCTGGGAGAAACTACAGAGAAACCGGTAAAGTTGTGAGGCACTGCGTCGATCCAACGTCACGTAGGCCTGACTAAGTCATTCAGCGGCTAATAATGCCCTTCATGGCGCGCCAAACAAACACCCCGAGTCCAATGAAGCGCGATCATAGAAAGGCCCAGTGTGGCTGAAAGTCTCCAGTCGTCAGTCAGAGAGCGCTGCTCAATGGGCTGCGTGGTCACGTTGGAAACTGGAGAATGTGGGAGGAGCCCGGCTTCCCCCCTTCGGAATGCAACTGCGTTGCAGCTTCCAAGCCGCATGAAAACCACACCAGCAAGGATACGCTTCACTCCGCAGATGCCTCTGAGGAGCAGTGAGTTTGTCCAAAAGAAACCCCGTGCTTGCGATTCCTTCCTGGGAGCTCACCCCCGGAGCCAACTGTAGCTAAAGTGCCAAGTAAATGTGACCTCCGGTCCCGAGGCAAGGTGCACAGTTTCCCACTGCCAGAGATAGGGGGTGCACCAGTCTCCAGGAAGTCTTAGTCCATGGACGCCTTCACCTTTAGTATGCCCCACAGCGCTCAAGGCTCTCACGTGGGCCCTTGTTTCCAAGGAAGCACACGGTGTACCCAAAGCCTTCTGAGCACGATCAAGGGATACACAGCTCTGGGAACACCGTCCCTCACTATGCAGTTGGAAGGGCCGGGGACTAATGTGTTCTCTATGGCTAGCGTGCCACAGCTTCGAAGCGGCCTCAGGAACGCGGTTCTTGGCAGGCTTTTGCTCCAGGCGTGTCGGCCACATTGAGGAAACCTAAGCTGCCCTGAAAGAAACCACCGGGGCCTCCAGTGCAGTTTGGGGGCTCCTGCTCGACGTCTCTCTAAGTGATGCGGAAACTGGCCTTTAGGCCCGGCCCGAAAGAGAGATTTACCCTGAGCCTTGCTAGGCACTTGGAACATCCAGAGTCACCTAGGCCTACTGAGGGCATGTAGAGGATTATGCCGTTCACCACATGCAGAACACACTGCATCCAGAAGTTTCATCGCAGAAGGCCGAACGGTGTTCCAAGGGTCTCCTTTGGCGTGTCAGAGAAGATAGGTGTATGTGCTGGGTGATCCCGTTTGTCGTTGAGAAGCCTGGAAAAAGGCAGTATTCCCCCCACTGGAAAGGTAGATAGTGGCGGCCTCAAGGCTGACTGAAAAGACATTGTTGTTACCCGTCTTCTAGTCACCCTTAGGAATGCCTCCGGGAAGAAAGTGCGTTTTCTCCTATGAATCCAGGGGGTCTCCAGGGCCTTGCTAGGAGCTCATCCCACGCGTGCCCTAGCTAAAGTGCGAAGTAAAGGCGAGCCCTAGCCTCGAGGTAAGCACGAGTGCTTCCTGTCAGCAGGGTTTTGTGTGCAGCCATCTCCCTGAGCCCTGACTCGATGCCAGAGTGCTTTAACTCCTCTACGGCTTTCCGTAAGGCCTAGGAGAGTCACGTCTGAATTCCCTCCTGAGGGAGAGCGTGTGCACTGGGAGTCCCCTTCTCGTTTTCCGAGCAACGTAACACAGAACAGGCTGTTGGGGGTCAGCTCTTTCTACGCATGGGGGAGGGCAATGAACTGATTCTCGCTTGCGGAGCAGGCCGTGTACACGTGTCAGGCAGCCCCAGGGCAACGCTTCTGCCAGTATTACGTTCAACCTGGCTCTCCCTCTGGGGAGGCCCCCTGAAGTGCACTGAAAGAATCCCTGAGCCTAAAGTGCCTCCTGGCAACTCTTACCTGTCACTCTCCTACTACTGGGACGCCAGGTACACTGTAGGTCCAGCCTGGGAGAAACTACAGAGAAACCGGTAAAGTTGTGAGGCACTGGGTCGATCCAACGTCACGTAGGCCTGACTAAGTCATTCAGCGGCTAATAATGCCCTTCATGGCGCGCCAAACAAACACCCCGAGTCCAATGAAGCGCGATCATAGAAAGGCCCAGTGTGGCTGAAAGTCTCCAGTCGTCAGTCAGAGAGCGCTGCTCAATGGGCTGCGTGGTCACGTTGGAAACTGGAGAATGTGGGAGGAGCCCGGCTTCCCCCCTTCGGAAAGCAACTGCGTTGCAGCTTCCAAGCCGCCCGAAAACCACACCAGCAAGGATACGCTTCACTCCGCAGATGCCTCTGAGGAGCAGTGAGTTTGTCCAAAAGAAACCCCGTGCTTGCGATTCCTTCCTGGGAGCTCACCCCCGGAGCCAACTGTAGCTAAAGTGCCAAGTAAATGTGACCTCCGGTCCCGAGGCAAGGTGCACAGTTTCCCACTGCCAGAGATAGGGGGTGCACCAGTCTCCAGGAAGTCTTAGTCCATGGACGCCTTCACCTTTAGTATGCCCCACAGCGCTCAAGGCTCTCACGTGGGCCCTTGTTTCCAAGGAAGCACACGGTGTACCCAAAGCCTTCTGAGCACGATCAAGGGATACACAGCTCTGGGAACACCGTCCCTCACTATGCAGTTGGAAGGGCCGGGGACTAATGTGTTCTCTATGGCTAGCGTGCCACAGCTTCGAAGCGGCCTCAGGAACGCGGTTCTTGGCAGGCTTTTGCTCCAGGCGTGTCGGCCACATTGAGGAAACCTAAGCTGCCCTGAAAGAAACCACCGGGGCCTCCAGTGCAGTTTGGGGGCTCCTGCTCGACGTCTCTCTAAGTGATGCGGAAACTGGCCTTTAGGCCCGGCCCGAAAGAGAGATTTACCCTGAGCCTTGCTAGGCACTTGGAACATCCAGAGTCACCTAGGCCTACTGAGGGCATGTAGAGGATTATGCCGTTCACCACATGCAGAACACACTGCATCCAGAAGTTTCATCGCAGAAGGCCGAACGGTGTTCCAAGGGTCTCCTTTGGCGTGTCAGAGAAGATAGGTGTATGTGCTGGGTGATCCCGTTTGTCGTTGAGAAGCCTGGAAAAAGGCAGTATTCCCCCCACTGGAAAGGTAGATAGTGGCGGCCTCAAGGCTGACTGAAAAGACATTGTTGTTACCCGTCTTCTAGTCACCCTTAGGAATGCCTCCGGGAAGAAAGTGCGTTTTCTCCTATGAATCCAGGGGGTCTCCAGGGCCTTGCGAGGAGCTCATCCCACGCGTGCCCTAGCTAAAGTGCGAAGTAAAGGCGAGCCCTAGCCTCGAGGTAAGCACGAGTGCTTCCTGTCAGCAGGGTTTTGTGTGCAGCCATCTCCCTGAGCCCTGACTCGATGCCAGAGTGCTTTAACTCCTCTACGGCTTTCCGTAAGGCCTAGGAGAGTCACGTCTGAATTCCCTACTGAGGGAGAGCGTGTGCACTGGGAGTCCCCTTCTCGTTTTCCGAGCAACGTAACACAGAACAGGCTGTTGGGGGTCAGCTCTTTCTACGCATGGGGGAGGGCAATGAACTGATTCTCGCTTGCGGAGCAGGCCGTGTACACGTGTCAGGCAGCCCCAGGGCAACGCATCTGCCAGTATTACGTTCAACCTGGCTCTCCCTCTGGGGAGGCCCCCTGAAGTGCACTGAAAGAATCCCTGAGCCTAAAGTGCCTCCTGGCAACTCTTACCTGTCACTCTCCTACTACTGGGACGCCAGGTACACTGTAGGTCCAGCCTGGGAGAAACTACAGAGAAACCGGTAAAGTTGTGAGGCACTGGGTCGGTCCAACGTCACGTAGGCCTGACTAAGTCATTCAGCGGCTAATAATGCCCTTCATGGCGCGCCAAACAAACACCCCGAGTCCAATGAAGCGTGATCATAGAAAGGCCCAGTGTGGCTGAAAGTCTCCAGTCGTCAGTCAGAGAGCGCTGCTCAATGGGCTGCGTGGTCACGTTGGAAACTGGAGAATGTGGGAGGAGCCCGGCTTCCCCCCTTCGGAAAGCAACTGCGTTGCAGCTTCCAAGCCGCCCGAAAACCACACCAGCAAGGATACGCTTCACTCCGCAGATGCCTCTGAGGAGCAGTGAGTTTGTCCAAAAGAAACCCCGTGCTTGCGATTCCTTCCTGGGAGCTCACCCCCGGAGCCAACTGTAGCTAAAGTGCCAAGTAAATGTGACCTCCGGTCCCGAGGCAAGGTGCACAGTTTCCCACTGCCAGAGATAGGGGGTGCACCAGTCTCCAGGAAGTCTTAGTCCATGGACGCCTTCACCTTTAGTATGCCCCACAGCGCTCAAGGCTCTCACGTGGGCCCTTGTTTCCAAGGAAGCACACGGTGTACCCAAAGCCTTCTGAGCACGATCAAGGGATACACAGCTCTGGGAACACCGTCCCTCACTATGCAGTTGGAAGGGCCGGGGACTAATGTGTTCTCTATGGCTAGCGTGCCACAGCTTCGAAGCGGCCTCAGGAACACGGTTCTTGGCAGGCTTTTGCTCCAGGCGTGTCGGCCACATTGAGGAAACCTAAGCTGCCCTGAAAGAAACCACCGGGGCCTCCAGTGCAGTTTGGGGGCTCCTGCTCGACGTCTCTCTAAGTGATGCGGAAACTGGCCTTTAGGCCCGGCCCGAAAGAGAGATTTACCCTGAGCCTTGCTAGGCACTTGGAACATCCAGAGTCACCTAGGCCTACTGAGGGCATGTAGAGGATTATGCCGTTCACCACATGCAGAATACACTGCATCCAGAAGTTTCATCGCAGAAGGCCGAACGGTGTTCCAAGGGTCTCCTTTGGCGTGTCAGAGAAGATCGGTGTATGTGCTGGGTGATCCCGTTTGTCGTTGAGAAGCCTGGAAAAAGGCAGTATTCCCCCCACTGGAAAGGTAGATAGTGGCGGCCTCAAGGCTGACTGAAAAGACATTGTTGTTACCCGTCTTCTAGTCACCCTTAGGAATGCCTCCGGGAAAAAAGTGCGTTTTCTCCTATGAATCCAGGGGGTCTCCAGGGCCTTGCTAGGAGCTCATCCCACGCGTGCCCTAGCTAAAGTGCGAAGTAAAGGCGAGCCCTAGCCTCGAGGTAAGCACGAGTGCTTCCTGTCAGCAGGGTTTTGTGTGCAGCCATCTCCCTGAGCCCTGACTCGATGCCAGAGTGCTTTAACTCCTCTACGGCTTTCCGTAAGGCCTAGGAGAGTCACGTCTGAATTCCCTCCTGAGGGAGAGCGTGTGCACTGGGAGTCCCCTTCTCGTTTTCCGAGCAACGTAACACAGAACAGGCTGTTGGGGGTCAGCTCTTTCTACGCATGGGGGAGGGCAATGAACTGATTTTCGCTTGCGGAGCAGGCCGTGTACACGTGTCAGGCAGCCCCAGGGCAACGCTTCTGCCAGTATTACGTTCAACCTGGCTCTCCCTCTGGGGAGGCCCCCTGAAGTGCACTGAAAGAATCCCTGAGCCTAAAGTGCCTCCTGGCAACTCTTACCTGTCACTCTCCTACTACTGGGACGCCAGGTACACTGTAGGTCCAGCCTGGGAGAAACTACAGAGAAACCGGTAAAGTTGTGAGGCACTGGGTCGGTCCAACGTCACGTAGGCCTGACTAAGTCATTCAGCGGCTAATAATGCCCTTCATGGCGCGCCAAACAAACACCCCGAGTCCAATGAAGCGCGATCATAGAAAGGCCCAGTGTGGCTGAAAGTCTCCAGTCGTCAGTCAGAGAGCGCTGCTCAATGGGCTGCGTGGTCACGTTGGAAACTGGAGAATGTGGGAGGAGCCCGGCTTCCCCCCTTCGGAAAGCAACTGCGTTGCAGCTTCCAAGCCGCCCGAAAACCACACCAGCAAGGATACGCTTCACTCCGCAGATGCCTCTGAGGAGCAGTGAGTTTGTCCAAAAGAAACCCCGTGCTTGCGATTCCTTCCTGGGAGCTCACCCCCGGAGCCAACTGTAGCTAAAGTGCCAAGTAAATGTGACCTCCGGTCCCGAGGCAAGGTGCACAGTTTCCCACTGCCAGAGATAGGGGGTGCACCAGTCTCCAGGAAGTCTTAGTCCATGGACGCCTTCACCTTTAGTATGCCCCACAGCGCTCAAGGCTCTCACGTGGGCCCTTGTTTCCAAGGAAGCACACGGTGTACCCAAAGCCTTCTGAGCACGATCAAGGGATACACAGCTCTGGGAACACCGTCCCTCACTATGCAGTTGGAAGGGCCGGGGACTAATGTGTTCTCTATGGCTAGCGTGCCACAGCTTCGAAGCGGCCTCAGGAACGCGGTTCTTGGCAGGCTTTTGCTCCAGGCGTGTCGGCCACATTGAGGAAACCTAAGCTGCCCTGAAAGAAACCACCGGGGCCTCCAGTGCAGTTTGGGGGCTCCTGCTCGACGTCTCTCTAAGTGATGCGGAAACTGGCCTTTAGGCCCGGCCCGAAAGAGAGATTTACCCTGAGCCTTGCTAGGCACTTGGAACATCCAGAGTCACCTAGGCCTACTGAGGGCATGTAGAGGATTATGCCGTTCACCACATGCAGAACACACTGCATCCAGAAGTTTCATCGCAGAAGGCCGAACGGTGTTCCAAGGGTCTCCTTTGGCGTGTCAGAGAAGATAGGTGTATGTGCTGGGTGATCCCGTTTGTCGTTGAGAAGCCTGGAAAAAGGCAGTATTCCCCCCACTGGAAAGGTAGATAGTGGCGGCCTCAAGGCTGACTGAAAAGACATTGTTGTTACCCGTCTTCTAGTCACCCTTAGGAATGCCTCCGGGAAGAAAGTGCGTTTTCTCCTATGAATCCAGGGGGTCTCCAGGGCCTTGCTAGGAGCTCATCCCACGCGTGCCCTAGCTAAAGTGCGAAGTAAAGGCGAGCCCTAGCCTCGAGGTAAGCACGAGTGCTTCCTGTCAGCAGGGTTTTGTGTGCAGCCATCTCCCTGAGCCCTGACTCGATGCCAGAGTGCTTTAACTCCTCTACGGCTTTCCGTAAGGCCTAGGAGAGTCACGTCTGAATTCCCTCCTGAGGGAGAGCGTGTGCACTGGGAGTCCCCTTCTCGTTTTCCGAGCAACGTAACACAGAACAGGCTGTTGGGGGTCAGCTCTTTCTACGCATGGGGGAGGGCAATGAACTGATTCTCGCTTGCGGAGCAGGCCGTGTACACGTGTCAGGCAGCCCCAGGGCAACGCTTCTGCCAGTATTACGTTCAACCTGGCTCTCCCTCTGGGGAGGCCCCCTGAAGTGCACTGAAAGTATCCCTGAGCCTAAAGTGCCTCCTGGCAACTCTTACCTGTCACTCTCCTACTACTGGGACGCCAGGTACACTGTAGGTCCAGCCTGGGAGAAACTACAGAGAAACCGGTAAAGTTGTGAGGCACTGGGTCGATCCAACGTCACGTAGGCCTGACTAAGTCATTCAGCGGCTAATAATGCCCTTCATGGCGCGCCAAACAAACACCCCGAGTCCAATGAAGCGCGATCATAGAAAGGCCCAGTGTGGCTGAAAGTCTCCAGTCGTCAGTCAGAGAGCGCTGCTCAATGGGCTGCGTGGTCACGTTGGAAACTGGAGAATGTGGGAGGAGCCCGGCTTCCCCCCTTCGGAAAGCAACTGCGTTGCAGCTTCCAAGCCGCCCGAAAACCACACCAGCAAGGATACGCTTCACTCCGCAGATGCCTCTGAGGAGCAGTGAGTTTGTCCAAAAGAAACCCCGTGCTTGCGATTCCTTCCTGGGAGCTCACCCCCGGAGCCAACTGTAGCTAAAGTGCCAAGTAAATGTGACCTCCGGTCCCGAGGCAAGGTGCACAGTTTCCCACTGCCAGAGATAGGGGGTGCACCAGTCTCCAGGAAGTCTTAGTCCATGGACGCCTTCACCTTTAGTATGCCCCACAGCGCTCAAGGCTCTCACGTGGGCCCTTGTTTCCAAGGAAGCACACGGTGTACCCAAAGCCTTCTGAGCACGATCAAGGGATACACAGCTCTGGGAACACCGTCCCTCACTATGCAGTTGGAAGGGCCGGGGACTAATGTGTTCTCTATGGCTAGCGTGCCACAGCTTCGAAGCGGCCTCAGGAACGCGGTTCTTGGCAGGCTTTTGCTCCAGGCGTGTCGGCCACATTGAGGAAACCTAAGCTGCCCTGAAAGAAACCACCGGGGCCTCCAGTGCAGTTTGGGGGCTCCTGCTCGACGTCTCTCTAAGTGATGCGGAAACTGGCCTTTAGGCCCGGCCCGAAAGAGAGATTTACCCTGAGCCTTGCTAGGCACTTGGAACATCCAGAGTCACCTAGGCCTACTGAGGGCATGTAGAGGATTATGCCGTTCACCACATGCAGAACACACTGCATCCAGAAGTTTCATCGCAGAAGGCCGAACGGTGTTCCAAGGGTCTCTTTGGCGTGTCAGAGAAGATAGGTGTATGTGCTGGGTGATCCCGTTTGTCGTTGAGAAGCCTGGAAAAAGGCAGTATTTCCCCCACTGGAAAGGTAGATAGTGGCGGCCTCAAGGCTGACTGAAAAGACATTGTTGTTACCCGTCTTCTAGTCACCCTTAGGAATGCCTCCGGGAAGAAAGTGCGTTTTCTCCTATGAATCCAGGGGGTCTCCAGGGCCTTGCTAGGAGCTCATCCCACGCTTGCCCTAGCTAAAGTGCGAAGTAAAGGCGAGCCCTAGCCTCGAGGTAAGCACGAGTGCTTCCTGTCAGCAGGGTTTTGTGTGCAGCCATCTCCCTGAGCCCTGACTCGATGCCAGAGTGCTTTAACTCCTCTACGGCTTTCCGTAAGGCCTAGGAGAGTCACGTCTGAATTCCCTCCTGAGGGAGAGCGTGTGCACTGGGAGTCCCCTTCTCGTTTTCCGAGCAACGTAACACAGAATAGGCTGTTGGGGGTCAGCTCTTTCTACGCATGGGGGAGGGCAATGAACTGATTCTCGCTTGCGGAGCAGGCCGTGTACACGTGTCAGGCAGCCCCAGGGCAACGCTTCTGCCAGTATTACGTTCAACCTGGCTCTCCCTCTGGGGAGGCCCCCTGAAGTGCACTGAAAGAATCCCTGAGCCTAAAGTGCCTCCTGGCAACTCTTACCTGTCACTCTCCTACTACTGGGACGCCAGGTACACTGTAGGTCCAGCCTGGGAGAAACTACAGAGAAACCGGTAAAGTTGTGAGGCACTGCGTCGATCCAACGTCACGTAGGCCTGACTAAGTCATTCAGCGGGTAATAATGCCCTTCATGGCGCGCCAAACAAACACCCCGAGTCCAATGAAGCGCGATCATAGAAAGGCCCAGTGTGGCTGAAAGTCTCCAGTCGTCAGTCAGAGAGCGCTGCTCAATGGGCTGCGTGGTCACGTTGGAAACTGGAGAATGTGGGAGGAGCCCGGCTTCCCCCCTTCGGAAAGCAACTGCGTTGCAGCTTCCAAGCCGCCCGAAAACCACACCAGCAAGGATACGCTTCACTCCGCAGATGCCTCTGAGGAGCAGTGAGTTTGTCCAAAAGAAACCCCGTGCTTGCGATTCCTTCCTGGCAGCTCACCCCCGGAGCCAACTGTAGCTAAAGTGCCAAGTAAATGTGACCTCCGGTCCCGAGGCAAGGTGCACAGTTTCCCACTGCCAGAGATAGGGGGTGCACCAGTCTCCAGGAAGTCTTAGTCCATGGACGCCTTCACCTTTAGTATGCCCCACAGCGCTCAAGGCTCTCACGTGGGCCCTTGTTTCCAAGGAAGCACACGGTGTACCCAAAGCCTTCTGAGCACGATCAAGGGATACACAGCTCTGGGAACACCGTCCCTCACTATGCAGTTGGAAGGGCCGGGGACTAATGTGTTCTCTATGGCTAGCGTGCCACAGCTTCGAAGCGGCCTCAGGAACGCGGTTCTTGGCAGGCTTTTGCTCCAGGCGTGTCGGCCACATTGAGGAAACCTAAGCTGCCCTGAAAGAAACCACCGGGGCCTCCAGTGCAGTTTGGGGGCTCCTGCTCGACGTCTCTCTAAGTGATGCGGAAACTGGCCTTTAGGCCCGGCCCGAAAGAGAGATTTACCCTGAGCCTTGCTAGGCACTTGGAACATCCAGAGTCACCTAGGCCTACTGAGGGCATGTAGAGGATTATGCCGTTCACCACATGCAGAACACACTGCATCCAGAAGTTTCATCGCAGAAGGCCGAACGGTGTTCCAAGGGTCTCCTTTGGCGTGTCAGAGAAGATAGGTGTATGTGCTGGGTGATCCCGTTTGTCGTTGAGAAGCCTGGAAAAAGGCAGTATTCCCCCCACTGGAAAGGTAGATAGTGGCGGCCTCAAGGCTGACTGAAAAGACATTGTTGTTACCCGTCTTCTAGTCACCCTTAGGAATGCCTCCGGGAAGAAAGTGCGTTTTCTCCTATGAATCCAGGGGGTCTCCAGGGCCTTGCTAGGAGCTCATCCCACGCGTGCCCTAGCTAAAGTGCGAAGTAAAGGCGAGCCCTAGCCTCGAGGTAAGCACGAGTGCTTCCTGTCAGCAGGGTTTTGTGTGCAGCCATCTCCCTGAGCCCTGACTCGATGCCAGAGTGCTTTAACTCCTCTACGGCTTTCCGTAAGGCCTAGGAGAGTCACGTCTGAATTCCCTCCTGAGGGAGAGCGTGTGCACTGGGAGTCCCCTTCTCGTTTTCCGAGCAACGTAACACAGAACAGGCTGTTGGGGGTCAGCTCTTTCTACGCATGGGGGAGGGCAATGAACTGATTCTCGCTTGCGGAGCAGGCCGTGTACACGTGTCAGGCAGCCCCAGGGCAACGCTTCTGCCAGTATTACGTTCAACCTGGCTCTCCCTCTGGGGAGGCCCCCTGAAGTGCACTGAAAGAATCCCTGAGCCTAAAGTGCCTCCTGGCAACTCTTACCTGTCACTCTCCTACTACTGGGACGCCAGGTACACTGTAGGTCCAGCCTGGGAGAAACTACAGAGAAACCGGTAAAGTTGTGAGGCACTGGGTCGATCCAACGTCACGTAGGCCTGACTAAGTCATTCAGCGGCTAATAATGCCCTTCATGGCGCGCCAAACAAACACCCCGAGTCCAATGAAGCGCGATCATAGAAAGGCCCAGTGTGGCTGAAAGTCTCCAGTCGTCAGTCAGAGAGCGCTGCTCAATGGGCTGCGTGGTCACGTTGGAAACTGGAGAATGTGGGAGGAGCCCGGCTTCCCCCCTTCGGAAAGCAACTGCGTTGCAGCTTCCAAGCCGCCCGAAAACCACACCAGCAAGGATACGCTTCACTCCGCAGATGCCTCTGAGGAGCAGTGAGTTTGTCCAAAAGAAACCCCGTGCTTGCGATTCCTTCCTGGGAGCTCACCCCCGGAGCCAACTGTAGCTAAAGTGCCAAGTAAATGTGACCTCCGGTCCCGAGGCAAGGTGCACAGTTTCCCACTGCCAGAGATAGGGGGTGCACCAGTCTCCAGGAAGTCTTAGTCCATGGACGCCTTCACCTTTAGTATGCCCCACAGCGCTCAAGGCTCTCACGTGGGCCCTTGTTTCCAAGGAAGCACACGGTGTACCCAAAGCCTTCTGAGCACGATCAAGGGATACACAGCTCTGGGAACACCGTCCCTCACTATGCAGTTGGAAGGGCCGGGGACTAATGTGTTCTCTATGGCTAGCGTGCCACAGCTTCGAAGCGGCCTCAGGAACGCGGTTCTTGGCAGGCTTTTGCTCCAGGCGTGTCGGCCACATTGAGGAAACCTAAGCTGCCCTGAAAGAAACCACCGGGGCCTCCAGTGCAGTTTGGGGGCTCCTGCTCGACGTCTCTCTAAGTGATGCGGAAACTGGCCTTTAGGCCCGGCCCGAAAGAGAGATTTACCCTGAGCCTTGCTAGGCACTTGGAACATCCAGAGTCACCTAGGCCTACTGAGGGCATGTAGAGGATTATGCCGTTCACCACATGCAGAACACACTGCATCCAGAAGTTTCATCGCAGAAGGCCGAACGGTGTTCCAAGGGTCTCCTTTGGCGTGTCAGAGAAGATAGGTGTATGTGCTGGGTGATCCCGTTTGTCGTTGAGAAGCCTGGAAAAAGGCAGTATTCCCCCCACTGGAAAGGTAGATAGTGGCGGCCTCAAGGCTGACTGAAAAGACATTGTTGTTACCCGTCTTCTAGTCACCCTTAGGAATGCCTCCGGGAAGAAAGTGCGTTTTCTCCTATGAATCCAGGGGGTCTCCAGGGCCTTGCTAGGAGCTCATCCCACGCTTGCCCTAGCTAAAGTGCGAAGTAAAGGCGAGCCCTAGCCTCGAGGTAAGCACGAGTGCTTCCTGTCAGCAGGGTTTTGTGTGCAGCCATCTCCCTGAGCCCTGACTCGATGCCAGAGTGCTTTAACTCCTCTACGGCTTTCCGTAAGGCCTAGGAGAGTCACGTCTGAATTCCCTCCTGAGGGAGAGCGTGTGCACTGGGAGTCCCCTTCTCGTTTTCCGAGCAACGTAACACAGAACAGGCTGTTGGGGGTCAGCTCTTTCTACGCATGGGGGAGGGCAATGAACTGATTCTCGCTTGCGGAGCAGGCCGTGTCCACGTGTCAGGCAGCCCCAGGGCAACGCTTCTGCCAGTATTACGTTCAACCTGGCTCTCCCTCTGGGGAGGCCCCCTGAAGTGCACTGAAAGAATCCCTGAGCCTAAAGTGCCTCCTGGCAACTCTTACCTGTCACTCTCCTACTACTGGGACGCCAGGTACACTGTAGGTCCAGCCTGGGAGAAACTACAGAGAAACCGGTAAAGTTGTGAGGCACTGGGTCGATCCAACGTCACGTAGGCCTGACTAAGTCATTCAGCGGCTAATAATGCCCTTCATGGCGCGCCAAACAAACACCCCGAGTCCAATGAAGCGCGATCATAGAAAGGCCCAGTGTGGCTGAAAGTCTCCAGTCGTCAGTCAGAGAGCGCTGCTCAATGGGCTGCATGGTCACGTTGGAAACTGGAGAATGTGGGAGGAGCCCGGCTTCCCCCCTTCGGAAAGCAACTGCGTTGCAGCTTCCAAGCCGCCCGAAAACCACACCAGCAAGGATACGCTTCACTCCGCAGATGCCTCTGAGGAGCAGTGAGTTTGTCCAAAAGAAACCCCGTGCTTGCGATTCCTTCCTGGGAGCTCACCCCCGGAGCCAACTGTAGCTAAAGTGCCAAGTAAATGTGACCTCCGGTCCCGAGGCAAGGTGCACAGTTTCCCACTGCCAGAGATAGGGGGTGCACCAGTCTCCAGGAAGTCTTAGTCCATGGACGCCTTCACCTTTAGTATGCCCCACAGCGCTCAAGGCTCTCACGTGGGCCCTTGTTTCCAAGGAAGCACACGGTGTACCCAAAGCCTTCTGAGCACGATCAAGGGATACACAGCTCTGGGAACACCGTCCCTCACTATGCAGTTGGAAGGGCCGGGGACTAATGTGTTCTCTATGGCTAGCGTGCCACAGCTTCGAAGCGGCCTCAGGAACGCGGTTCTTGCCAGGCTTTTGCTCCAGGCGTGTCGGCCACATTGAGGAAACCTAAGCTGCCCTGAAAGAAACCACCAGGGCCTCCAGTGCAGTTTGGGGGCTCCTGCTCGACGTCTCTCTAAGTGATGCGGAAACTGGCCTTTAGGCCCGGCCCGAAAGAGAGATTTACCCTGAGCCTTGCTAGGCACTTGGAACATCCAGAGTCACCTAGGCCTACTGAGGGCATGTAGAGGATTATGCCGTTCACCACATGCAGAACACACTGCATCCAGAAGTTTCATCGCAGAAGGCCGAACGGTGTTCCAAGGGTCTCCTTTGGCGTGTCAGAGAAGATAGGTGTATGTGCTGGGTGATCCCGTTTGTCGTTGAGAAGCCTGGAAAAAGGCAGTATTCCCCCCACTGGAAAGGTAGATAGTGGCGGCCTCAAGGCTGACTGAAAAGACATTGTTGTTACCCGTCTTCTAGTCACCCTTAGGAATGCCTCCGGGAAGAAAGTGCGTTTTCTCCTATGAATCCAGGGGGTCTCCAGGGCCTTGCTAGGAGCTCATCCCACGCGTGCCCTAGCTAAAGTGCGAAGTAAAGGCGAGCCCTAGCCTCGAGGTAAGCACGAGTGCTTCCTGTCAGCAGGGTTTTGTGTGCAGCCATCTCCCTGAGCCCTGACTCGATGCCAGAGTGCTTTAACTCCTCTACGGCTTTCCGTAAGGCCTAGGAGAGTCACGTCTGAATTCCCTCCTGAGGGAGAGCGTGTGCACTGGGAGTCCCCTTCTCGTTTTCCGAGCAACGTAACACAGAACAGGCTGTTGGGGGTCAGCTCTTTCTACGCATGGGGGAGGGCAATGAACTGATTCTCGCTTGCGGAGCAGGCCGTGTACACGTGTCAGGCAGCCCCAGGGCAACGCTTCTGCCAGTATTACGTTCAACCTGGCTCTCCCTCTGGGGAGGCCCCCTGAAGTGCACTGAAAGAATCCCTGAGCCTAAAGTGCCTCCTGGCAACTCTTACCTGTCACTCTCCTACTACTGGGACGCCAGGTACACTGTAGGTCCAGCCTGGGAGAAACTACAGAGAAACCGGTAAAGTTGTGAGGCACTGGGTCGATCCAACGTCACGTAGGCCTGACTAAGTCATTCAGCGGCTAATAATGCCCTTCATGGCGCGCCAAACAAACACCCCGAGTCCAATGAAGCGCGATTATAGAAAGGCCCAGTGTGGCTGAAAGTCTCCAGTCGTCAGTCAGAGAGCGCTGCTCAATGGGCTGCGTGGTCACGTTGGAAACTGGAGAATGTGGGAGGAGCCCGGCTTCCCCCCTTCGGAAAGCAACTGCGTTGCAGCTTCCAAGCCGCCCGAAAACCACACCAGCAAGGATACGCTTCACTCCGCAGATGCCTCTGAGGAGCAGTGAGTTTGTCCAAAAGAAACCCCGTGCTTGCGATTCCTTCCTGGGAGCTCACCCCCGGAGCCAACTGTAGCTAAAGTGCCAAGTAAATGTGACCTCCGGTCCCGAGGCAAGGTGCACAGTTTCCCACTGCCAGAGATAGGGGGTGCACCAGTCTCCAGGAAGTCTTAGTCCATGGACGCCTTCACCTTTAGTATGCCCCACAGCGCTCAAGGCTCTCACGTGGGCCCTTGTTTCCAAGGAAGCACACGGTGTACCCAAAGCCTTCTGAGCACGATCAAGGGATACACAGCTCTGGGAACACCGTCCCTCACTATGCAGTTGGAAGGGCCTGGGACTAATGTGTTCTCTATGGCTAGCGTGCCACAGCTTCGAAGCGGCCTCAGGAACGCGGTTCTTGCCAGGCTTTTGCTCCAGGCGTGTCGGCCACATTGAGGAAACCTAAGCTGCCCTGAAAGAAACCACCGGGGCCTCCAGTGCAGTTTGGGGGCTCCTGCTCGACATCTCTCTAAGTGATGCGGAAACTGGCCTTTAGGCCCGGCCCGAAAGAGAGATTTACCCTGAGCCTTGCTAGGCACTTGGAACATCCAGAGTCACCTAGGCCTACTGAGGGCATGTAGAGGATTATGCCGTTCACCACATGCAGAACACACTGCATCCAGAAGTTTCATCGCAGAAGGCCGAACGGTGTTCCAAGGGTCTCCTTTGGCGTGTCAGAGAAGATAGGTGTATGTGCTGGGTGATCCCGTTTGTCGTTGAGAAGCCTGGAAAAAGGCAGTATTCCCCCCACTGGAAAGGTAGATAGTGGCGGCCTCAAGGCTGACTGAAAAGACATTGTTGTTACCCGTCTTCTAGTCACCCTTAGGAATGCCTCCGGGAAGAAAGTGCGTTTTCTCCTATGAATCCAGGGTGTCTCCAGGGCCTTGCTAGGAGCTCATCCCACGCGTGCCCTAGCTAAAGTGCGAAGTAAAGGCGAGCCCTAGCCTCGAGGTAAGCACGAGTGCTTCCTGTCAGCAGGGTTTTGTGTGCAGCCATCTCCCTGAGCCCTGACTCGATGCCAGAGTGCTTTAACTCCTCTACGGCTTTCCGTAAGGCCTAGGAGAGTCACGTCTGAATTCCCTCCTGAGGGAGAGCGTGTGCACTGGGAGTCCCCTTCTCGTTTTCCGAGCAACGTAACACAGAACAGGCTGTTGGGGGTCAGCTCTTTCTACGCATGGGGGAGGGCAATGAACTGATTCTCGCTTGCGGAGCAGGCCGTGTACACGTGTCAGGCAGCCCCAGGGAAACGCTTCTGCCAGTATTACGTTCAACCTGGCTCTCCCTCTGGGGAGGCCCCCTGAAGTGCACTGAAAGAATCCCTGAGCCTAAAGTGCCTCCTGGCAACTCTTACCTGTCACTCTCCTACTACTGGGATGCCAGGTACACTGTAGGTCCAGCCTGGGAGAAACTACAGAGAAACCGGTAAAGTTGTGAGGCACTGGGTCGATCCAACGTCACGTAGGCCTGACTAAGTCATTCAGCGGCTAATAATGCCCTTCATGGCGCGCCAAACAAACACCCCGAGTCCAATGAAGCGCGATCATAGAAAGGCCCAGTGTGGCTGAAAGTCTCCAGTCGTCAGTCAGAGAGCGCTGCTCAATGGGCTGCGTGGTCACGTTGGAAACTGGAGAATGTGGGAGGAGCCCGGCTTCCCCCCTTCGGAAAGCAACTGCGTTGCAGCTTCCAAGCCGCCCGAAAACCACACCAGCAAGGATACGCTTCACTCCGCAGATGCCTCTGAGGAGCAGTGAGTTTGTCCAAAAGAAACCCCGTGCTTGCGATTCCTTCCTGGGAGCTCACCCCCGGAGCCAACTGTAGCTAAAGTGCCAAGTAAATGTGACCTCCGGTCCCGAGGCAAGGTGCACAGTTTCCCACTGCCAGAGATAGGGGGTGCACCAGTCTCCAGGAAGTCTTAGTCCATGGACGCCTTCACCTTTAGTATGCCCCACAGCGCTCAAGGCTCTCACGTGGGCCCTTGTTTCCAAGGAAGCACACGGTGTACCCAAAGCCTTCTGAGCACGATCAAGGGATACAGAGCTCTGGGAACACCGTCCCTCACTATGCAGTTGGAAGGGCCGGGGACTAATGTGTTCTCTATGGCTAGCGTGCCACAGCTTCGAAGCGGCCTCAGGAACGCGGTTCTTGGCAGGCTTTTGCTCCAGGCGTGTCGGCCACATTGAGGAAACCTAAGCTGCCCTGAAAGAAACCACCGGGGCCTCCAGTGCAGTTTGGGGGCTCCTGCTCGACGTCTCTCTAAGTGATGCGGAAACTGGCCTTTAGGCCCGGCCCGAAAGAGAGATTTACCCTGAGCCTTGCTAGGCACTTGGAACATCCAGAGTCACCTAGGCCTACTGAGGGCATGTAGAGGATTATGCCGTTCACCACATGCAGAACACACTGCATCCAGAAGTTTCATCGCAGAAGGCCGAACGGTGTTCCAAGGGTCTCCTTTGGCGTGTCAGAGAAGATAGGTGTATGTGCTGGGTGATCCCGTTTGTCGTTGAGAAGCCTGGAAAAAGGCAGTATTCCCCCCACTGGAAAGGTAGATAGTGGCGGCCTCAAGGCTGACTGAAAAGACATTGTTGTTACCCGTCTTCTAGTCACCCTTAGGAATGCCTCCGGGAAGAAAGTGCGTTTTCTCCTATGAATCCAGGGGGTCTCCAGGGCCTTGCTAGGAGCTCATCCCACGCGTGCCCTAGCTAAAGTGCGAAGTAAAGGCGAGCCCTAGCCTCGAGGTAAGCACGAGTGCTTCCTGTCAGCAGGGTTTTGTGTGCAGCCATCTCCCTGAGCCCTGACTCGATGCCAGAGTGCTTTAACTCCTCTACGGCTTTCCGTAAGGCCTAGGAGAGTCACGTCTGAATTCCCTCCTGAGGGAGAGCGTGTGCACTGGGAGTCCCCTTCTCGTTTTCCGAGCAACGTAACACAGAACAGGCTGTTGGGGGTCAGCTCTTTCTACGCATGGGGGAGGGCAATGAACTGATTCTCGCTTGCGGAGCAGGCCGTGTACACGTGTCAGGCAGCCCCAGGGTAACGCTTCTGCCAGTATTACGTTCAACCTGGCTCTCCCTCTGGGGAGGCCCCCTGAAGTGCACTGAAAGAATCCCTGAGCCTAAAGTGCCTCCTGGCAACTCTTACCTGTCACTCTCCTACTACTGGGACGCCAGGTACACTGTAGGTCCAGCCTGGGAGAAACTACAGAGAAACCGGTAAAGTTGTGAGGCACTGGGTCGATCCAACGTCACGTAGGCCTGACTAAGTCATTCAGCGGCTAATAATGCCCTTCATGGCGCGCCAAACAAACACCCCGAGTCCAATGAAGCGCGATCATAGAAAGGCCCAGTGTGGCTGAAAGTCTCCAGTCGTCAGTCAGAGAGCGCTGCTCAATGGGCTGCGTGGTCACGTTGGAAACTGGAGAATGTGGGAGGAGCCCGGCTTCCCCCCTTCGGAAAGCAACTGCGTTGCAGCTTCCAAGCCGCCCGAAAACCACACCAGCAAGGATACGCTTCACTCCGCAGATGCCTCTGAGGAGCAGTGAGTTTGTCCAAAAGAAACCCCGTGCTTGCGATTCCTTCCTGGGAGCTCACCCCCGGAGCCAACTGTAGCTAAAGTGCCAAGTAAATGTGACCTCCGGTCCCGAGGCAAGGTGCACAGTTTCCCACTGCCAGAGATAGGGGGTGCACCAGTCTCCAGGAAGTCTTAGTCCATGGACGCCTTCACCTTTAGTATGCCCCACAGCGCTCAAGGCTCTCACGTGGGCCCTTGTTTCCAAGGAAGCACACGGTGTACCCAAAGCCTTCTGAGCACGATCAAGGGATACACAGCTCTGGGAACACCGTCCCTCACTATGCAGTTGGAAGGGCCGGGGACTAATGTGTTCTCTATGGCTAGCGTGCCACAGCTTCGAAGCGGCCTCAGGAACGCGGTTCTTGCCAGGCTTTTGCTCCAGGCGTGTCGGCCACATTGAGGAAACCTAAGCTGCCCTGAAAGAAACCACCGGGGCCTCCAGTGCAGTTTGGGGGCTCCTGCTCGACATCTCTCTAAGTGATGCGGAAACTGGCCTTTAGGCCCGGCCCGAAAGAGAGATTTACCCTGAGCCTTGCTAGGCACTTGGAACATCCAGAGTCACCTAGGCCTACTGAAGGCATGTAGAGGATTATGCCGTTCACCACATGCAGAACACACTGCATCCAGAAGTTTCATCGCAGAAGGCCGAACGGTGTTCCAAGGGTCTCCTTTGGCGTGTCAGAGAAGATAGGTGTATGTGCTGGGTGATCCCGTTTGTCATTGAGAAGCCTGGAAAAAGGCAGTATTCCCCCCACTTGAAAGGTAGATAGTGGCGGCCTCAAGGCTGACTGAAAAGACATTGTTGTTACCCGTCTTCTAGTCACCCTTAGGAATGCCTCCGGGAAGAAAGTGCGTTTTCTCCTATGAATCCAGGGGGTCTCCAGGGCCTTGCTAGGAGCTCATCCCACGCTTGCCCTAGCTAAAGTGCGAAGTAAAGGCGAGCCCTAGCCTCGAGGTAAGCACGAGTGCTTCCTGTCAGCAGGGTTTTGTGTGCAGCCATCTCCCTGAGCCCTGACTCGATGCCAGAGTGCTTTAACTCCTCTACGGCTTTCCGTAAGGCCTAGGAGAGTCACGTCTGAATTCCCTCCTGAGGGAGAGCGTGTGCACTGGGAGTCCCCTTCTCGTTTTCCGAGCAACGTAACACAGAACAGGCTGTTGGGGGTCAGCTCTTTCTACGCATGGGGGAGGGCAATGAACTGATTCTCGCTTGCGGAGCAGGCCGTGTACACGTGTCAGGCAGCCCCAGGGCAACGCTTCTGCCAGTATTACGTTCAACCTGGCTCTCCCTCTGGGGAGGCCCCCTGAAGTGCACTGAAAGAATCCCTGAGCCTAAAGTGCCTCCTGGCAACTCTTACCTGTCACTCTCCTACTACTGGGACGCCAGGTACACTGTAGGTCCAGCCTGGGAGAAACTACAGAGAAACCGGTAAAGTTGTGAGGCACTGGGTCGATCCAACGTCACGTAGGCCTGACTAAGTCATTCAGCGGCTAATAATGCCCTTCATGGCGCGCCAAACAAACACCCCAAGTCCAATGAAGCGCGATCATAGAAAGGCCCAGTGTGGCTGAAAGTCTCCAGTCGTCAGTCAGAGAGCGCTGCTCAATGGGCTGCGTGGTCACGTTGGAAACTGGAGAATGTGGGAGGAGCCCGGCTTCCCCCCTTCGGAAAGCAACTGCGTTGCAGCTTCCAAGCCGCCCGAAAACCACACCAGCAAGGATACGCTTCACTCCGCAGATGCCTCTGAGGAGCAGTGAGTTTGTCCAAAAGAAACCCCGTGCTTGCGATTCCTTCCTGGGAGCTCACCCCCGGAGCCAACTGTAGCTAAAGTGCCAAGTAAATGTGACCTCCGGTCCCGAGGCAAGGTGCACAGTTTCCCACTGCCAGAGATAGGGGGTGCACCAGTCTCCAGGAAGTCTTAGTCCATGGACGCCTTCACCTTTAGTATGCCCCACAGCGCTCAAGGCTCTCACGTGGGCCCTTGTTTCCAAGGAAGCACACGGTGTACCCAAAGCCTTCTGAGCACGATCAAGGGATACAGAGCTCTGGGAACACCGTCCCTCACTATGCAGTTGGAAGGGCCGGGGACTAATGTGTTCTCTATGGCTAGCGTGCCACAGCTTCGAAGCGGCCTCAGGAACGCGGTTCTTGGCAGGCTTTTGCTCCAGGCGTGTCGGCCACATTGAGGAAACCTAAGCTGCCCTGAAAGAAACCACCGGGGCCTCCAGTGCAGTTTGGGGGCTCCTGCTCGACGTCTCTCTAAGTGATGCGGAAACTGGCCTTTAGGCCCGGCCCGAAAGAGAGATTTACCCTGAGCCTTGCTAGGCACTTGGAACATCCAGAGTCACCTAGGCCTACTGAGGGCATGTAGAGGATTATGCCGTTCACCACATGCAGAACACACTGCATCCAGAAGTTTCATCGCAGAAGGCCGAACGGTGTTCCAAGGGTCTCCTTTGGCGTGTCAGAGAAGATAGGTGTATGTGCTGGGTGATCCCGTTTGTCGTTGAGAAGCCTGGAAAAAGGCAGTATTCCCCCCACTTGAAAGGTAGATAGTGGCGGCCTCAAGGCTGACTGAAAAGACGTTGTTACCCGTCTTCTAGTCACCCTTAGGAATGCCTCCGGGAAGAAAGTGCGTTTTCTCCTATGAATCCAGGGGGTCTCCAGGGCCTTGCTAGGAGCTCATCCCACGCTTGCCCTAGCTAAAGTGCGAAGTAAAGGCGAGCCCTAGCCTCGAGGTAAGCACGAGTGCTTCCTGTCAGCAGGGTTTTGTGTGCAGCCATCTCCCTGAGCCCTGACTCGATGCCAGAGTGCTTTAACTCCACTACGGCTTTCCGTAAGGCCTAGGAGAGTCACGTCTGAATTCCCTCCTGAGGGAGAGCGTGTGCACTGGGAGTCCCCTTCTCGTTTTCCGAGCAACGTAACACAGAACAGGCTGTTGGGGGTCAGCTCTTTCTACGCATGGGGGAGGGCAATGAACTGATTCTCGCTTGCGGAGCAGGCCGTGTACACGTGTCAGGCAGCCCCAGGGCAACGCTTCTGCCAGTATTACGTTCAACCTGGCTCTCCCTCTGGGGAGGCCCCCTGAAGTGCACTGAAAGAATCCCTGAGCCTAAAGTGCCTCCTGGCAACTCTTACCTGTCACTCTCCTACTACTGGGACGCCAGGTACACTGTAGGTCCAGCCTGGGAGAAACTACAGAGAAACCGGTAAAGTTGTGAGGCACTGGGTCGATCCAACGTCACGTAGGCCTGACTAAGTCATTCAGCGGCTAATAATGCCCTTCATGGCGCGCCAAACAAACACCCCAAGTCCAATGAAGCGCGATCATAGAAAGGCCCAGTGTGGCTGAAAGTCTCCAGTCGTCAGTCAGAGAGCGCTGCTCAATGGGCTGCGTGGTCACGTTGGAAACTGGAGAATGTGGGAGGAGCCCGGCTTCCCCCCTTCGGAAAGCAACTGCGTTGCAGCTTCCAAGCCGCCCGAAAACCACACCAGCAAGGATACGCTTCACTCCGCAGATGCCTCTGAGGAGCAGTGAGTTTGTCCAAAAGAAACCCCGTGCTTGCGATTCCTTCCTGGGAGCTCACCCCCGGAGCCAACTGTAGCTAAAGTGCCAAGTAAATGTGACCTCCGGTCCCGAGGCAAGGTGCACAGTTTCCCACTGCCAGAGATAGGGGGTGCACCAGTCTCCAGGAAGTCTTAGTCCATGGACGCCTTCACCTTTAGTATGCCCCACAGCGCTCAAGGCTCTCACGTGGGCCCTTGTTTCCAAGGAAGCACACGGTGTACCCAAAGCCTTCTGAGCACGATCAAGGGATACACAGCTCTGGGAATACCGTCCCTCACTATGCAGTTGGAAGGGCCGGGGACTAATGTGTTCTCTATGGCTAGCGTGCCACAGCTTCGAAGCGGCCTCAGGAACGCGGTTCTTGGCAGGCTTTTGCTCCAGGCGTGTCGGCCACATTGAGGAAACCTAAGCTGCCCTGAAAGAAACCACCGGGGCCTCCAGTGCAGTTTGGGGGCTCCTGCTTGACGTCTCTCTAAGTGATGCGGAAACTGGCCTTTAGGCCCGGCCCGAAAGAGAGATTTACCCTGAGCCTTGCTAGGCACTTGGAACATCCAGAGTCACCTAGGCCTACTGAGGGCATGTAGAGGATTATGCCGTTCACCACATGCAGAACACACTGCATCCAGAAGTTTTATCGCAGAAGGCCGAACGGTGTTCCAAGGGTCTCCTTTGGCGTGTCAGAGAAGATAGGTGTATGTGCTGGGTGATCCCGTTTGTCGTTGAGAAGCCTGGAAAAAGGCAGTATTCCCCCCACTTGAAAGGTAGATAGTGGCGGCCTCAAGGCTGACTGAAAAGACATTGTTGTTACCCGTCTTCTAGTCACCCTTAGGAATGCCTCCGGGAAGAAAGTGCGTTTTCTCCTATGAATCCAGGGGGTCTCCAGGGCCTTGCTAGGAGCTCATCCCACGCGTGCCCTAGCTAAAGTGCGAAGTAAAGGCGAGCCCTAGCCTCGAGGTAAGCACGAGTGCTTCCTGTCAGCAGGGTTTTGTGTGCAGCCATCTCCCTGAGCCCTGACTCGATGCCAGAGTGCTTTAACTCCTCTACGGCTTTCCGTAAGGCCTAGGAGAGTCACGTCTGAATTCCCTCCTGAGGGAGAGCGTGTGCACTGGGAGTCCCCTTCTCGTTTTCCGAGCAACGTAACACAGAACAGGCTGTTGGGGGTCAGCTCTTTCTACGCATGGGGGAGGGCAATGAACTGATTCTCGCTTGCGGAGCAGGCCGTGTACACGTGTCAGGCAGCCCCAGGGCAACGCTTCTGCCAGTATTACGTTCAACCTGGCTCTCCCTCTGGGGAGGCCCCCTGAAGTGCACTGAAAGAATCCCTGAGCCTAAAGTGCCTCCTGGCAACTCTTACCTGTCACTCTCCTACTACTGGGACGCCAGGTACACTGTAGGTCCAGCCTGGGAGAAACTACAGAGAAACCGGTAAAGTTGTGAGGCACTGGGTCGATCCAACGTCACGTAGGCCTGACTAAGTCATTCAGCGGCTAATAATGCCCTTCATGGCGCGCCAAACAAACACCCCGAGTCCAATGAAGCGCGATCATAGAAAGGCCCAGTGTGGCTGAAAGTCTCCAGTCGTCAGTCAGAGAGCGCTGCTCAATGGGCTGCGTGGTCACGTTGGAAACTGGAGAATGTGGGAGGAGCCCGGCTTCCCCCCTTCGGAAAGCAACTGCGTTGCAGCTTCCAAGCCGCCCGAAAACCACACCAGCAAGGATACGCTTCACTCCGCAGATGCCTCTGAGGAGCAGTGAGTTTGTCCAAAAGAAACCCCGTGCTTGCGATTCCTTCCTGGGAGCTCACCCCCGGAGCCAACTGTAGCTAAAGTGCCAAGTAAATGTGACCTCCGGTCCCGAGGCAAGGTGCACAGTTTCCCACTGCCAGAGATAGGGGGTGCACCAGTCTCCAGGAAGTCTTAGTCCATGGACGCCTTCACCTTTAGTATGCCCCACAGCGCTCAAGGCTCTCACGTGGGCCCTTGTTTCCAAGGAAGCACACGGTGTACCCAAAGCCTTCTGAGCACGATCAAGGGATACACAGCTCTGGGAACACCGTCCCTCACTATGCAGTTGGAAGGGCCGGGGACTAATGTGTTCTCTATGGCTAGCGTGCCACAGCTTCGAAGCGGCCTCAGGAACGCGGTTCTTGCCAGGCTTTTGCTCCAGGCGTGTCGGCCACATTGAGGAAACCTAAGCTGCCCTGAAAGAAACCACCGGGGCCTCCAGTGCAGTTTGGGGGCTCCTGCTCGACATCTCTCTAAGTGATTCGGAAACTGGCCTTTAGGCCCGGCCCGAAAGAGAGATTTACCCTGAGCCTTGCTAGGCCCTTGGAACATCCAGAGTCACCTAGGCCTACTGAAGGCATGTAGAGGATTATGCCGTTCACCACATGCAGAACACACTGCATCCAGAAGTTTCATCGCAGAAGGCCGAACGGTGTTCCAAGGGTCTCCTTTGGCGTGTCAGAGAAGATAGGTGTATGTGCTGGGTGATCCCGTTTGTCGTTGAGAAGCCTGGAAAAAGGCAGTATTCCCCCCACTGGAAAGGTAGATAGTGGCGGCCTCAAGGCTGACTGAAAAGACATTGTTGTTACCCGTCTTCTAGTCACCCTTAGGAATGCCTCCGGGAAGAAAGTGCGTTTTCTCCTATGAATCCAGGGGGTCTCCAGGGCCTTGCTAGGAGCTCATCCCACGCTTGCCCTAGCTAAAGTGCGAAGTAAAGGCGAGCCCTAGCCTCGAGGTAAGCACGAGTGCTTCCTGTCAGCAGGGTTTTGTGTGCAGCCATCTCCCTGAGCCCTGACTCGATGCCAGAGTGCTTTAACTCCTCTACGGCTTTCCGTAAGGCCTAGGAGAGTCACGTCTGAATTCCCTCCTGAGGGAGAGCGTGTGCACTGGGAGTCCCCTTCTCGTTTTCCGAGCAACGTAACACAGAACAGGCTGTTGGGGGTCAGCTCTTTCTACGCATGGGGGAGGGCAATGAACTGATTCTCGCTTGCGGAGCAGGCCGTGTACACGTGTCAGGCAGCCCCAGGGCAACGCTTCTGCCAGTATTACGTTCAACCTGGCTCTCCCTCTGGGGAGGCCCCCTGAAGTGCACTGAAAGAATCCCTGAGCCTAAAGTGCCTCCTGGCAACTCTTACCTGTCACTCTCCTACTACTGGGACGCCAGGTACACTGTAGGTCCAGCCTGGGAGAAACTACAGAGAAACCGGTAAAGTTGTGAGGCACTGGGTCGATCCAACGTCACGTAGGCCTGACTAAGTCATTCAGCGGCTAATAATGCCCTTCATGGCGCGCCAAACAAACACCCCAAGTCCAATGAAGCGCGATCATAGAAAGGCCCAGTGTGGCTGAAAGTCTCCAGTCGTCAGTCAGAGAGCGCTGCTCAATGGGCTGCGTGGTCACGTTGGAAACTGGAGAATGTGGGAGGAGCCCGGCTTCCCCCCTTCGGAAAGCAACTGCGTTGCAGCTTCCAAGCCGCCCGAAAACCACACCAGCAAGGATACGCTTCACTCCGCAGATGCCTCTGAGGAGCAGTGAGTTTGTCCAAAAGAAACCCCGTGCTTGCGATTCCTTCCTGGGAGCTCACCCCCGGAGCCAACTGTAGCTAAAGTGCCAAGTAAATGTGACCTCCGGTCCCGAGGCAAGGTGCACAGTTTCCCACTGCCAGAGATAGGGGGTGCACCAGTCTCCAGGAAGTCTTAGTCCATGGACGCCTTCACCTTTAGTATGCCCCACAGCGCTCAAGGCTCTCACGTGGGCCCTTGTTTCCAAGGAAGCACACGGTGTACCCAAAGCCTTCTGAGCACGATCAAGGGATACACAGCTCTGGGAATACCGTCCCTCACTATGCAGTTGGAAGGGCCGGGGACTAATGTGTTCTCTATGGCTAGCGTGCCACAGCTTCGAAGCGGCCTCAGGAACGCGGTTCTTGGCAGGCTTTTGCTCCAGGCGTGTCGGCCACATTGAGGAAACCTAAGCTGCCCTGAAAGAAACCACCGGGGCCTCCAGTGCAGTTTGGGGGCTCCTGCTTGACGTCTCTCTAAGTGATGCGGAAACTGGCCTTTAGGCCCGGCCCGAAAGAGAGATTTACCCTGAGCCTTGCTAGGCACTTGGAACATCCAGAGTCACCTAGGCCTACTGAGGGCATGTAGAGGATTATGCCGTTCACCACATGCAGAACACACTGCATCCAGAAGTTTTATCGCAGAAGGCCGAACGGTGTTCCAAGGGTCTCCTTTGGCGTGTCAGAGAAGATAGGTGTATGTGCTGGGTGATCCCGTTTGTCGTTGAGAAGCCTGGAAAAAGGCAGTATTCCCCCCACTTGAAAGGTAGATAGTGGCGGCCTCAAGGCTGACTGAAAAGACATTGTTGTTACCCGTCTTCTAGTCACCCTTAGGAATGCCTCCGGGAAGAAAGTGCGTTTTCTCCTATGAATCCAGGGGGTCTCCAGGGCCTTGCTAGGAGCTCATCCCACGCGTGCCCTAGCTAAAGTGCGAAGTAAAGGCGAGCCCTAGCCTCGAGGTAAGCACGAGTGCTTCCTGTCAGCAGGGTTTTGTGTGCAGCCATCTCCCTGAGCCCTGACTCGATGCCAGAGTGCTTTAACTCCTCTACGGCTTTCCGTAAGGCCTAGGAGAGTCACGTCTGAATTCCCTCCTGAGGGAGAGCGTGTGCACTGGGAGTCCCCTTCTCGTTTTCCGAGCAACGTAACACAGAACAGGCTGTTGGGGGTCAGCTCTTTCTACGCATGGGGGAGGGCAATGAACTGATTCTCGCTTGCGGAGCAGGCCGTGTACACGTGTCAGGCAGCCCCAGGGCAACGCTTCTGCCAGTATTACGTTCAACCTGGCTCTCCCTCTGGGGAGGCCCCCTGAAGTGCACTGAAAGAATCCCTGAGCCTAAAGTGCCTCCTGGCAACTCTTACCTGTCACTCTCCTACTACTGGGACGCCAGGTACACTGTAGGTCCAGCCTGGGAGAAACTACAGAGAAACCGGTAAAGTTGTGAGGCACTGGGTCGATCCAACGTCACGTAGGACTGACTAAGTCATTCAGCGGCTAATAATGCCCTTCATGGCGCGCCAAACAAACACCCCGAGTCCAATGAAGCGCGATCATAGAAAGGCCCAGTGTGGCTGAAAGTCTCCAGTCGTCAGTCAGAGAGCGCTGCTCAATGGGCTGCGTGGTCACGTTGGAAACTGGAGAATGTGGGAGGAGCCCGGCTTCCCCCCTTCGGAAAGCAACTGCGTTGCAGCTTCCAAGCCGCCCGAAAACCACACCAGCAAGGATACGCTTCACTCCGCAGATGCCTCTGAGGAGCAGTGAGTTTGTCCAAAAGAAACCCCGTGCTTGCGATTCCTTCCTGGGTGCTCACCCCCGGAGCCAACTGTAGCTAAAGTGCCAAGTAAATGTGACCTCCGGTCCCGAGGCAAGGTGCACAGTTTCCCACTGCCAGAGATAGGGGGTGCACCAGTCTCCAGGAAGTCTTAGTCCATGGACGCCTTCACCTTTAGTATGCCCCACAGCGCTCAAGGCTCTCACGTGGGCCCTTGTTTCCAAGGAAGCACACGGTGTACCCAAAGCCTTCTGAGCACGATCAAGGGATACACAGCTCTGGGAACACCGTCCCTCACTATGCAGTTGGAAGGGCCGGGGACTAATGTGTTCTCTATGGCTAGCGTGCCACAGCTTCGAAGCGGCCTCAGGAACGCGGTTCTTGCCAGGCTTTTGCTCCAGGCGTGTCGGCCACATTGAGGAAACCTAAGCTGCCCTGAAAGAAACCACCGGGGCCTCCAGTGCAGTTTGGGGGCTCCTGCTCGACATCTCTCTAAGTGATTCGGAAACTGGCCTTTAGGCCCGGCCCGAAAGAGAGATTTACCCTGAGCCTTGCTAGGCCCTTGGAACATCCAGAGTCACCTAGGCCTACTGAAGGCATGTAGAGGATTATGCCGTTCACCACATGCAGAACACACTGCATCCAGAAGTTTCATCGCAGAAGGCCGAACGGTGTTCCAAGGGTCTCATTTGGCGTGTCAGAGAAGATAGGTGTATGTGCTGGGTGATCCCGTTTGTCGTTGAGAAGCCTGGAAAAAGGCAGTATTCCCCCCACTGGAAAGGTAGATAGTGGCGGCCTCAAGGCTGACTGAAAAGACATTGTTGTTACCCGTCTTCTAGTCACCCTTAGGAATGCCTCCGGGAAGAAAGTGCGTTTTCTCCTATGAATCCAGGGGGTCTCCAGGGCCTTGCTAGGAGCTCATCCCACGCTTGCCCTAGCTAAAGTGCGAAGTAAAGGCGAGCCCTAGCCTCGAGGTAAGCACGAGTGCTTCCTGTCAGCAGGGTTTTGTGTGCAGCCATCTCCCTGAGCCCTGACTCGATGCCAGAGTGCTTTAACTCCTCTACGGCTTTCCGTAAGGCCTAGGAGAGTCACGTCTGAATTCCCTCCTGAGGGAGAGCGTGTGCACTGGGAGTCCCCTTCTCGTTTTCCGAGCAACGTAACACAGAACAGGCTGTTGGGGGTCAGCTCTTTCTACGCATGGGGGAGGGCAATGAACTGATTCTCGCTTGCGGAGCAGGCCGTGTACACGTGTCAGGCAGCCCCAGGGCAACGCTTCTGCCAGTATTACGTTCAACCTGGCTCTCCCTCTGGGGAGGCCCCCTGAAGTGCACTGAAAGAATCCCTGAGCCTAAAGTGCCTCCTGGCAACTCTTACCTGTCACTCTCCTACTACTGGGACGCCAGGTACACTGTAGGTCCAGCCTGGGAGAAACTACAGAGAAACCGGTAAAGTTGTGAGGCACTGGGTCGATCCAACGTCACGTAGGCCTGACTAAGTCATTCAGCGGCTAATAATGCCCTTCATGGCGCGCCAAACAAACACCCCAAGTCCAATGAAGCGCGATCATAGAAAGGCCCAGTGTGGCTGAAAGTCTCCAGTCGTCAGTCAGAGAGCGCTGCTCAATGGGCTGCGTGGTCACGTTGGAAACTGGAGAATGTGGGAGGAGCCCGGCTTCCCCCCTTCGGAAAGCAACTGCGTTGCAGCTTCCAAGCCGCCCGAAAACCACACCAGCAAGGATACGCTTCACTCCGCAGATGCCTCTGAGGAGCAGTGAGTTTGTCCAAAAGAAACCCCGTGCTTGCGATTCCTTCCTGGGAGCTCACCCCCGGAGCCAACTGTAGCTAAAGTGCCAAGTAAATGTGACCTCCGGTCCCGAGGCAAGGTGCACAGTTTCCCACTGCCAGAGATAGGGGGTGCACCAGTCTCCAGGAAGTCTTAGTCCATGGACGCCTTCACCTTTAGTATGCCCCACAGCGCTCAAGGCTCTCACGTGGGCCCTTGTTTCCAAGGAAGCACACGGTGTACCCAAAGCCTTCTGAGCACGATCAAGGGATACACAGCTCTGGGAACACCGTCCCTCACTATGCAGTTGGAAGGGCCGGGGACTAATGTGTTCTCTATGGCTAGCGTGCCACAGCTTCGAAGCGGCCTCAGGAACGCGGTTCTTGGCAGGCTTTTGCTCCAGGCGTGTCGGCCACATTGAGGAAACCTAAGCTGCCCTGAAAGAAACCACCGGGGCCTCCAGTGCAGTTTGGGGGCTCCTGCTCGACGTCTCTCTAAGTGATGCGGAAACTGGCCTTTAGGCCCGGCCCGAAAGAGAGATTTACCCTGAGCCTTGCTAGGCACTTGGAACATCCAGAGTCACCTAGGCCTACTGAGGGCATGTAGAGGATTATGCCGTTCACCACATGCAGAACACACTGCATCCAGAAGTTTCATCGCAGAAGGCCGAACGGTGTTCCAAGGGTCTCCTTTGGCGTGTCAGAGAAGATAGGTGTATGTGCTGGGTGATCCCGTTTGTCGTTGAGAAGCCTGGAAAAAGGCAGTATTCCCCCCACTGGAAAGGTAGATAGTGGCGGCCTCAAGGCTGACTGAAAAGACATTGTTGTTACCCGTCTTCTAGTCACCCTTAGGAATGCCTCCGGGAAGAAAGTGCGTTTTCTCCTATGAATCCAGGGGGTCTCCAGGGCCTTGCTAGGAGCTCATCCCACGCGTGCCCTAGCTAAAGTGCGAAGTAAAGGCGAGCCCTAGCCTCGAGGTAAGCACGAGTGCTTCCTGTCAGCAGGGTTTTGTGTGCAGCCATCTCCCTGAGCCCTGACTCGATGCCAGAGTGCTTTAACTCCTCTACGGCTTTCCGTAAGGCCTAGGAGAGTCACGTCTGAATTCCCTCCTGAGGGAGAGCGTGTGCACTGGGAGTCCCCTTCTCGTTTTCCGAGCAACGTAACACAGAACAGGCTGTTGGGGGTCAGCTCTTTCTACGCATGGGGGAGGGCAATGAACTGATTCTCGCTTGCGGAGCAGGCCGTGTACACGTGTCAGGCAGCCCCAGGGCAACGCTTCTGCCAGTATTACGTTCAACCTGGCTCTCCCTCTGGGGAGGCCCCCTGAAGTGCACTGAAAGAATCCCTGAGCCTAAAGTGCCTCCTGGCAACTCTTACCTGTCACTCTCCTACTACTGGGACGCCAGGTACACTGTAGGTCCAGCCTGGGAGAAACTACAGAGAAACCGGTAAAGTTGTGAGGCACTGGGTCGATCCAACGTCACGTAGGCCTGACTAAGTCATTCAGCGGCTAATAATGCCCTTCATGGCGCGCCAAACAAACACCCCGAGTCCAATGAAGCGCGATCATAGAAAGGCCCAGTGTGGCTGAAAGTCTCCAGTCGTCAGTCAGAGAGCGCTGCTCAATGGGCTGCGTGGTCATGTTGGAAACTGGAGAATGTGGGAGGAGCCCGGCTTCCCCCCTTCGGAAAGCAACTGCGTTGCAGCTTCCAAGCCGCCCGAAAACCACACCAGCAAGGATACGCTTCACTCCGCAGATGCCTCTGAGGAGCAGTGAGTTTGTCCAAAAGAAACCCCGTGCTTGCGATTCCTTCCTGGGTGCTCACCCCCGGAGCCAACTGTAGCTAAAGTGCCAAGTAAATGTGACCTCCGGTCCCGAGGCAAGGTGCACAGTTTCCCACTGCCAGAGATAGGGGGTGCACCAGTCTCCAGGAAGTCTTAGTCCATGGACGCCTTCACCTTTAGTATGCCCCACAGCGCTCAAGGCTCTCACGTGGGCCCTTGTTTCCAAGGAAGCACACGGTGTACCCAAAGCCTTCTGAGCACGATCAAGGGATACACAGCTCTGGGAACACCGTCCCTCACTATGCAGTTGGAAGGGCCGGGGACTAATGTGTTCTCTATGGCTAGCGTGCCACAGCTTCGAAGCGGCCTCAGGAACGCGGTTCTTGCCAGGCTTTTGCTCCAGGCGTGTCGGCCACATTGAGGAAACCTAAGCTGCCCTGAAAGAAACCACCGGGGCCTCCAGTGCAGTTTGGGGGCTCCTGCTCGACATCTCTCTAAGTGATGCGGAAACTGGCCTTTAGGCCCGGCCCGAAAGAGAGATTTACCCTGAGCCTTGCTAGGCACTTGGAACATCCAGAGTCACCTAGGCCTACTGAAGGCATGTAGAGGATTATGCCGTTCACCACATGCAGAGCACACTGCATCCAGAAGTTTCATCGCAGAAGGCCGAACGGTGTTCCAAGGGTCTCATTTGGCGTGTCAGAGAAGATAGGTGTATGTGCTGGGTGATCCCGTTTGTCGTTGAGAAGCCTGGAAAAAGGCAGTATTCCCCCCACTGGAAAGGTAGATAGTGGCGGCCTCAAGGCTGACTGAAAAGACATTGTTGTTACCCGTCTTCTAGTCACCCTTAGGAATGCCTCCGGGAAGAAAGTGCGTTTTCTCCTATGAATCCAGGGGGTCTCCAGGGCCTTGCTAGGAGCTCATCCCACGCGTGCCCTAGCTAAAGTGCGAAGTAAAGGCGAGCCCTAGCCTCGAGGTAAGCACGAGTGCTTCCTGTCAGCAGGGTTTTGTGTGCAGCCATCTCCCTGAGCCCTGACTCGATGCCAGAGTGCTTTAACTCCTCTACGGCTTTCTGTAAGGCCTAGGAGAGTCACGTCTGAATTCCCTCCTGAGGGAGAGCGTGTGCACTGGGAGTCCCCTTCTCGTTTTCCGAGCAACGTAACACAGAACAGGCTGTTGGGGGTCAGCTCTTTCTACGCATGGGGGAGGGCAATGAACTGATTCTCGCTTGCGGAGCAGGCCGTGTACACGTGTCAGGCAGCCCCAGGGCAACGCTTCTGCCAGTATTACGTTCAACCTGGCTCTCCCTCTGGGGAGGCCCCCTGAAGTGCACTGAAAGAATCCCTGAGCCTAAAGTGCCTCCTGGCAACTCTTACCTGTCACTCTCCTACTACTGGGACGCCAGGTACACTGTAGGTCCAGCCTGGGAGAAACTACAGAGAAACCGGTAAAGTTGTGAGGCACTGGGTCGATCCAACGTCACGTAGGCCTGACTAAGTCATTCAGCGGCTAATAATGCCCTTCATGGCGCGCCAAACAAACACCCCAAGTCCAATGAAGCGCGATCATAGAAAGGCCCAGTGTGGCTGAAAGTCTCCAGTCGTCAGTCAGAGAGCGCTGCTCAATGGGCTGCGTGGTCTCGTTGGAAACTGGAGAATGTGGGAGGAGCCCGGCTTCCCCCCTTCGGAAAGCAACTGCGTTGCAGCTTCCAAGCCGCCCGAAAACCACACCAGCAAGGATACGCTTCACTCCGCAGATGCCTCTGAGGAGCAGTGAGTTTGTCCAAAAGAAACCCCGTGCTTGCGATTCCTTCCTGGGAGCTCACCCCCGGAGCCAACTGTAGCTAAAGTGCCAAGTAAATGTGACCTCCGGTCCCGAGGCAAGGTGCACAGTTTCCCACTGCCAGAGATAGGGGGTGCACCAGTCTCCAGGAAGTCTTAGTCCATGGACGCCTTCACCTTTAGTATGCCCCACAGCGCTCAAGGCTCTCACGTGGGCCCTTGTTTCCAAGGAAGCACACGGTGTACCCAAAGCCTTCTGAGCACGATCAAGGGATACACAGCTCTGGGAACACCGTCCCTCACTATGCAGTTGGAAGGGCCGGGGACTAATGTGTTCTCTATGGCTAGTGTGCCACAGCTTCGAAGCGGCCTCAGGAACGCGGTTCTTGGCAGGCTTTTGCTCCAGGCGTGTCGGCCACATTGAGGAAACCTAAGCTGCCCTGAAAGAAACCACCGGGGCCTCCAGTGCAGTTTGGGGGCTCCTGCTCGACGTCTCTCTAAGTGATGCGGAAACTGGCCTTTAGGTCCGGCCCGAAAGAGAGATTTACCCTGAGCCTTGCTAGGCACTTGGAACATCCAGAGTCACCTAGGCCTACTGAGGGCATGTAGAGGATTATGCCGTTCACCACATGCAGAACACACTGCATCCAGAAGTTTCATCGCAGAAGGCCGAACGGTGTTCCAAGGGTCTCCTTTGGCGTGTCAGAGAAGATAGGTGTATGTGCTGGGTGATCCCGTTTGTCGTTGAGAAGCCTGGAAAAAGGCAGTATTCCCCCCACTGGAAAGGTAGATAGTGGCGGCCTCAAGGCTGACTGAAAAGACATTGTTGTTACCCGTCTTCTAGTCACCCTTAGGAATGCCTCCGGGAAGAAAGTGCGTTTTCTCCTATGAATCCAGGGGGTCTCCAGGGCCTTGCTAGGAGCTCATCCCACGCTTGCCCTAGCTAAAGTGCGAAGTAAAGGCGAGCCCTAGCCTCGAGGTAAGCACGAGTGCTTCCTGTCAGCAGGGTTTTGTGTGCAGCCATCTCCCTGAGCCCTGACTCGATGCCAGAGTGCTTTAACTCCTCTACGGCTTTCCGTAAGGCCTAGGAGAGTCACGTCTGAATTCCCTCCTGAGGGAGAGCGTGTGCACTGGGAGTCCCCTTCTCGTTTTCCGAGCAACGTAACACAGAACAGGCTGTTGGGGGTCAGCTCTTTCTACGCATGGGGGAGGGCAATGAACTGATTCTCGCTTGCGGAGCAGGCCGTGTCCACGTGTCAGGCAGCCCCAGGGCAACGCTTCTGCCAGTATTACGTTCAACCTGGCTCTCCCTCTGGGGAGGCCCCCTGAAGTGCACTGAAAGAATCCCTGAGCCTAAAGTGCCTCCTGGCAACTCTTACCTGTCACTCTCCTACTACTGGGACGCCAGGTACACTGTAGGTCCAGCCTGGGAGAAACTACAGAGAAACCGGTAAAGTTGTGAGGCACTGGGTCGATCCAACGTCACGTAGGCCTGACTAAGTCATTCAGCGGCTAATAATGCCCTTCATGGCGCGCCAAACAAACACCCCGAGTCCAATGAAGCGCGATCATAGAAAGGCCCAGTGTGGCTGAAAGTCTCCAGTCGTCAGTCAGAGAGCGCTGCTCAATGGGCTGCGTGGTCACGTTGGAAACTGGAGAATGTGGGAGGAGCCCGGCTTCCCCCCTTCGGAAAGCAACTGCGTTGCAGCTTCCAAGCCGCCCGAAAACCACACCAGCAAGGATACGCTTCACTCCGCAGATGCCTCTGAGGAGCAGTGAGTTTGTCCAAAAGAAACCCCGTGCTTGCGATTCCTTCCTGGGAGCTCACCCCCGGAGCCAACTGTAGCTAAAGTGCCAAGTAAATGTGACCTCCGGTCCCGAGGCAAGGTGCACAGTTTCCCACTGCCAGAGATAGGGGGTGCACCAGTCTCCAGGAAGTCTTAGTCCATGGACGCCTTCACCTTTAGTATGCCCCACAGCGCTCAAGGCTCTCACGTGGGCCCTTGTTTCCAAGGAAGCACACGGTGTACCCAAAGCCTTCTGAGCACGATCAAGGGATACACAGCTCTGGGAACACCGTCCCTCACTATGCAGTTGGAAGGGCCGGGGACTAATGTGTTCTCTATGGCTAGCGTGCCACAGCTTCGAAGCGGCCTCAGGAACGCGGTTCTTGGCAGGCTTTTGCTCCAGGCGTGTCGGCCACATTGAGGAAACCTAAGCTGCCCTGAAAGAAACCACCGGGGCCTCCAGTGCAGTTTGGGGGCTCCTGCTCGACGTCTCTCTAAGTGATGCGGAAACTGGCCTTTAGGCCCGGCCCGAAAGAGAGATTTACCCTGAGCCTTGCTAGGCACTTGGAACATCCAGAGTCACCTAGGCCTACTGAGGGCATGTAGAGGATTATGCCGTTCACCACATGCAGAACACACTGCATCCAGAAGTTTTATCGCAGAAGGCCGAACGGTGTTCCAAGGGTCTCCTTTGGCGTGTCAGAGAAGATAGGTGTATGTGCTGGGTGATCCCGTTTGTCGTTGAGAAGCCTGGAAAAAGGCAGTATTCCCCCCACTTGAAAGGTAGATAGTGGCGGCCTCAAGGCTGACTGAAAAGACATTGTTGTTACCCGTCTTCTAGTCACCCTTAGGAATGCCTCCGGGAAGAAAGTGCGTTTTCTCCTATGAATCCAGGGGGTCTCCAGGGCCTTGCTAGGAGCTCATCCCACGCTTGCCCTAGCTAAAGTGTGAAGTAAAGGCGAGCCCTAGCCTCGAGGTAAGCACGAGTGCTTCCTGTCAGCAGGGTTTTGTGTGCAGCCATCTCCCTGAGCCCTGACTCGATGCCAGAGTGCTTTAACTCCTCTACGGCTTTCCGTAAGGCCTAGGAGAGTCACGTCTGAATTCCCTCCTGAGGGAGAGCGTGTGCACTGGGAGTCCCCTTCTCGTTTTCCGAGCAACGTAACACAGAACAGGCTGTTGGGGGTCAGCTCTTTCTACGCATGGGGGAGGGCAATGAACTGATTCTCGCTTGCGGAGCAGGCCGTGTACACGTGTCAGGCAGCCCCAGGGCAACGCTTCTGCCAGTATTACGTTCAACCTGGCTCTCCCTCTGGGGAGGCCCCCTGAAGTGCACTGAAAGAATCCCTGAGCCTAAAGTGCCTCCTGGCAACTCTTACCTGTCACTCTCCTACTACTGGGACGCCAGGTACACTGTAGGTCCAGCCTGGGAGAAACTACAGAGAAACCGGTAAAGTTGTGAGGCACTGGGTCGATCCAACGTCACGTAGGCCTGACTAAGTCATTCAGCGGCTAATAATGCCCTTCAAGGCGCGCCAAACAAACACCCCGAGTCCAATGAAGCGCGATCATAGAAAGGCCCAGTGTGGCTGAAAGACTCCAGTCGTCAGTCAGAGAGCGCTGCTCAATGGGCTGCGTGGTCACGTTGGAAACTGGAGAATGTGGGAGGAGCCCGGCTTCCCCCCTTCGGAAAGCAACTGCGTTGCAGCTTCCAAGCCGCCTGAAAACCACACCAGCAAGGATACGCTTCACTCCGCAGATGCGTCTGAGGAGCAGTGAGTTTGTCCAAAAGAAACCCCGTGCTTGCGATTCCTTCCTGGGAGCTCACCCCCGGAGCCAACTGTAGCTAAAGTGCCAAGTAAATGTGACCTCCGGTCCCGAGGCAAGGTGCACAGTTTCCCACTGCCAGAGATAGGGGGTGCACCAGTCTCCAGGAAGTCTTAGTCCATGGACGCCTTCACCTTTAGTATGCCCCACAGCGCTCAAGGCTCTCACGTGGGCCCTTGTTTCCAAGGAAGCACACGGTGTACCCAAAGCCTTCTGAGCACGATCAAGGGATACACAGCTCTGGGAACACCGTCCCTCACTATGCAGTTGGAAGGGCCGGGGACTAATGTGTTCTCTATGGCTAGCGTGCCACAGCTTCGAAGCGGCCTCAGGAACGCGGTTCTTGGCAGGCTTTTGCTCCAGGCGTGTCGGCCACATTGAGGAAACCTAAGCTGCCCTGAAAGAAACCACCGGGGCCTCCAGTGCAGTTTGGGGGCTCCTGCTCGACGTCTCTCTAAGTGATGCGGAAACTGGCCTTTAGGTCCGGCCCGAAAGAGAGATTTACCCTGAGCCTTGCTAGGCACTTGGAACATCCAGAGTCACCTAGGCCTACTGAGGGCATGTAGAGGATTATGCCGTTCACCACATGCAGAACACACTGCATCCAGAAGTTTCATCGCAGAAGGCCGAACGGTGTTCCAAGGGTCTCCTTTGGCGTGTCAGAGAAGATAGGTGTATGTGCTGGGTGATCCCGTTTGTCGTTGAGAAGCCTGGAAAAAGGCAGTATTCCCCCCACTGGAAAGGTAGATAGTGGCGGCCTCAAGGCTGACTGAAAAGACATTGTTGTTACCCGTCTTCTAGTCACCCTTAGGAATGCCTCCGGGAAGAAAGTGCGTTTTCTCCTATGAATCCAGGGGGTCTCCAGGGCCTTGCTAGGAGCTCATCCCACGCTTGCCCTAGCTAAAGTGCGAAGTAAAGGCGAGCCCTAGCCTCGAGGTAAGCACGAGTGCTTCCTGTCAGCAGGGTTTTGTGTGCAGCCATCTCCCTGAGCCCTGACTCGATGCCAGAGTGCTTTAACTCCTCTACGGCTTTCCGTAAGGCCTAGGAGAGTCACGTCTGAATTCCCTCCTGAGGGAGAGCGTGTGCACTGGGAGTCCCCTTCTCGTTTTCCGAGCAACGTAACACAGAACAGGCTGTTGGGGGTCAGCTCTTTCTACGCATGGGGGAGGGCAATGAACTGATTCTCGCTTGCGGAGCAGGCCGTGTACACGTGTCAGGCAGCCCCAGGGCAACGCTTCTGCCAGTATTACGTTCAACCTGGCTCTCCCTCTGGGGAGGCCCCCTGAAGTGCACTGAAAGAATCCCTGAGCCTAAAGTGCCTCCTGGCAACTCTTACCTGTCACTCTCCTACTACTGGGACGCCAGGTACACTGTAGGTCCAGCCTGGGAGAAACTACAGAGAAACCGGTAAAGTTGTGAGGCACTGGGTCGATCCAACGTCACGTAGGCCTGACTAAGTCATTCAGCGGCTAATAATGCCCTTCATGGCGCGCCAAACAAACACCCCGAGTCCAATGAAGCGCGATCATAGAAAGGCCCAGTGTGGCTGAAAGTCTCCAGTCGTCAGTCAGAGAGCGCTGCTCAATGGGCTGCGTGGTCACGTTGGAAACTGGAGAATGTGGGAGGAGCCCGGCTTCCCCCCTTCGGAAAGCAACTGCGTTGCAGCTTCCAAGCCGCCCGAAAACCACACCAGCAAGGATACGCTTCACTCCGCAGATGCCTCTGAGGAGCAGTGAGTTTGTCCAAAAGAAACCCCGTGCTTGCGATTCCTTCCTGGGAGCTCACCCCCGGAGCCAACTGTAGCTAAAGTGCCAAGTAAATGTGACCTCCGGTCCCGAGGCAAGGTGCACAGTTTCCCACTGCCAGAGATAGGGGGTGCACCAGTCTCCAGGAAGTCTTAGTCCATGGACGCCTTCACCTTTAGTATGCCCCACAGCGCTCAAGGCTCTCACGTGGGCCCTTGTTTCCAAGGAAGCACACGGTGTACCCAAAGCCTTCTGAGCACGATCAAGGGATACACAGCTCTGGGAACACCGTCCCTCACTATGCAGTTGGAAGGGCCGGGGACTAATGTGTTCTCTATGGCTAGCGTGCCACAGCTTCGAAGCGGCCTCAGGAACGCGGTTCTTGGCAGGCTTTTGCTCCAGGCGTGTCGGCCACATTGAGGAAACCTAAGCTGCCCTGAAAGAAACCACCGGGGCCTCCAGTGCAGTTTGGGGGCTCCTGCTCGACGTCTCTCTAAGTGATGCGGAAACTGGCCTTTAGGCCCGGCCCGAAAGAGAGATTTACCCTGAGCCTTGCTAGGCACTTGGAACATCCAGAGTCACCTAGGCCTACTGAGGGCATGTAGAGGATTATGCCGTTCACCACATGCAGAACACACTGCATCCAGAAGTTTTATCGCAGAAGGCCGAACGGTGTTCCAAGGGTCTCCTTTGGCGTGTCAGAGAAGATAGGTGTATGTGCTGGGTGATCCCGTTTGTCGTTGAGAAGCCTGGAAAAAGGCAGTATTCCCCCCACTTGAAAGGTAGATAGTGGCGGCCTCAAGGCTGACTGAAAAGACATTGTTGTTACCCGTCTTCTAGTCACCCTTAGGAATGCCTCCGGGAAGAAAGTGCGTTTTCTCCTATGAATCCAGGGGGTCTCCAGGGCCTTGCTAGGAGCTCATCCCACGCTTGCCCTAGCTAAAGTGCGAAGTAAAGGCGAGCCCTAGCCTCGAGGTAAGCACGAGTGCTTCCTGTCAGCAGGGTTTTGTGTGCAGCCATCTCCCTGAGCCCTGACTCGATGCCAGAGTGCTTTAACTCCTCTACGGCTTTCCGTAAGGCCTAGGAGAGTCACGTCTGAATTCCCTCCTGAGGGAGAGCGTGTGCACTGGGAGTCCCCTTCTCGTTTTCCGAGCAACGTAACACAGAACAGGCTGTTGGGGGTCAGCTCTTTCTACGCATGGGGGAGGGCAATGAACTGATTCTCGCTTGCGGAGCAGGCCGTGTACACGTGTCAGGCAGCCCCAGGGCAACGCTTCTGCCAGTATTACGTTCAACCTGGCTCTCCCTCTGGGGAGGCCCCCTGAAGTGCACTGAAAGAATCCCTGAGCCTAAAGTGCCTCCTGGCAACTCTTACCTGTCACTCTCCTACTACTGGGACGCCAGGTACACTGTAGGTCCAGCCTGGGAGAAACTACAGAGAAACCGGTAAAGTTGTGAGGCACTGGGTCGATCCAACGTCACGTAGGCCTGACTAAGTCATTCAGCGGCTAATAATGCCCTTCAAGGCGCGCCAAACAAACACCCCGAGTCCAATGAAGCGCGATCATAGAAAGGCCCAGTGTGGCTGAAAGACTCCAGTCGTCAGTCAGAGAGCGCTGCTCAATGGGCTGCGTGGTCACGTTGGAAACTGGAGAATGTGGGAGGAGCCCGGCTTCCCACCTTCGGAAAGCAACTGCGTTGCAGCTTCCAAGCCGCCCGAAAACCACACCAGCAAGGATACGCTTCACTCCGCAGATGCCTCTGAGGAGCAGTGAGTTTGTCCAAAAGAAACCCCGTGCTTGCGATTCCTTCCTGGGAGCTCACCCCCGGAGCCAACTGTAGCTAAAGTGCCAAGTAAATGTGACCTCCGGTCCCGAGGCAAGGTGCACAGTTTCCCACTGCCAGAGATAGGGGGTGCACCAGTCTCCAGGAAGTCTTAGTCCATGGACGCCTTCACCATTAGTATGCCCCACAGCGCTCAAGGCTCTCACGTGGGCCCTTGTTTCCAAGGAAGCACACGGTGTACCCAAAGCCTTCTGAGCACGATCAAGGGATACACAGCTCTGGGAACACCGTCCCTCACTATGCAGTTGGAAGGGCCGGGGACTAATGTGTTCTCTATGGCTAGTGTGCCACAGCTTCGAAGCGGCCTCAGGAACGCGGTTCTTGGCAGGCTTTTGCTCCAGGCGTGTCGGCCACACTGAGGAAACCTAAGCTGCCCTGAAAGAAACCACCGGGGCCTCCAGTGCAGTTTGGGGGCTCCTGCTCGACGTCTCTCTAAGTGATGCGGAAACTGGCCTTTAGGCCCGGCCCGAAAGAGAGATTTACCCTGAGCCTTGCTAGGCACTTGGAACATCCAGAGTCACCTAGGCCTACTGAGGGCATGTAGAGGATTATGCCGTTCACCACATGCAGAACACACTGCATCCAGAAGTTTCATCGCAGAAGGCCGAACGGTGTTCCAAGGGTCTCCTTTGGCGTGTCAGAGAAGATAGGTGTATGTGCTGGGTGATCCCGTTTGTCGTTGAGAAGCCTGGAAAAAGGCAGTATTCCCCCCAATTGAAAGGTAGATAGTGGCGGCCTCAAGGCTGACTGAAAAGACATTGTTGTTACCCGTCTTCTAGTCACCCTTAGGAATGCCTCCGGGAAGAAAGTGCGTTTTCTCCTATGAATCCAGGGGGTCTCCAGGGCCTTGCTAGGAGCTCATCCCACGCTTGCCCTAGCTAAAGTGCGAAGTAAAGGCGAGCCCTAGCCTCGAGGTAAGCACGAGTGCTTCCTGTCAGCAGGGTTTTTTGTGCAGCCATCTCCCTGAGCCCTGACTCGATGCCAGAGTGCTTTAACTCCTCTACGGCTTTCCGTAAGGCCTAGGAGAGTCACGTCTGAATTCCCTCCTGAGGGAGAGCGTGTGCACTGGGAGTCCCCTTCTCGTTTTCCGAGCAACGTAACACAGAACAGGCTGTTGGGGGTCAGCTCTTTCTACGCATGGGGGAGGGCAATGAACTGATTCTCGCTTGCGGAGCAGGCCGTGTACACGTGTCAGGCAGCCCCAGGGCAACGCTTCTGCCAGTATTACGTTCAACCTGGCTCTCCCTCTGGGGAGGCCCCCTGAAGTGCACTGAAAGAATCCCTGAGCCTAAAGTGCCTCCTGGCAACTCTTACCTGTCACTCTCCTACTACTGGGACGCCAGGTACACTGTAGGTCCAGCCTGGGAGAAACTACAGAGAAACCGGTAAAGTTGTGAGGCACTGGGTCGATCCAACGTCACGTAGGCCTGACTAAGTCATTCAGCGGCTAATAATGCCCTTCATGGCGCGCCAAACAAACACCCCGAGTCCAATGAAGCGCGATCATAGAAAGGCCCAGTGTGGCTGAAAGTCTCCAGTCGTCAGTCAGAGAGCGCTGCTCAATGGGCTGCGTGGTCACGTTGGAAACTGGAGAATGTGGGAGGAGCCCGGCTTCCCCCCTTCGGAAAGCAACTGCGTTGCAGCTTCCAAGCCGCCTGAAAACCACACCAGCAAGGATACGCTTCACTCCGCAGATGCGTCTGAGGAGCAGTGAGTTTGTCCAAAAGAAACCCCGTGCTTGCGATTCCTTCCTGGGAGCTCACCCCCGGAGCCAACTGTAGCTAAAGTGCCAAGTAAATGTGACCTCCGGTCCCGAGGCAAGGTGCACAGTTTCCCACTGCCAGAGATAGGGGGTGCACCAGTCTCCAGGAAGTCTTAGTCCATGGACGCCTTCACCTTTAGTATGCCCCACAGCGCTCAAGGCTCTCACGTGGGCCCTTGTTTCCAAGGAAGCACACGGTGTACCCAAAGCCTTCTGAGCACGATCAAGGGATACACAGCTCTGGGAACACCGTCCCTCACTATGCAGTTGGAAGGGCCGGGGACTAATGTGTTCTCTATGGCTAGCGTGCCACAGCTTCGAAGCGGCCTCAGGAACGCGGTTCTTGCCAGGCTTTTGCTCCAGGCGTGTCGGCCACATTGAGGAAACCTAAGCTGCCCTGAAAGAAACCACCGGGGCCTCCAGTGCAGTTTGGGGGCTCCTGCTCGACATCTCTCTAAGTGATGCGGAAACTGGCCTTTAGGCCCGGCCCGAAAGAGAGATTTACCCTGAGCCTTGCTAGGCACTTGGAACATCCAGAGTCACCTAGGCCTACTGAAGGCATGTAGAGGATTATGCCGTTCACCACATGCAGAACACACTGCATCCAGAAGTTTCATCGCAGAAGGCCGAACGGTGTTCCAAGGGTCTCATTTGGCGTGTCAGAGAAGATAGGTGTATGTGCTGGGTGATCCCGTTTGTCGTTGAGAAGCCTGGAAAAAGGCAGTATTCCCCCCACTGGAAAGGTAGATAGTGGCGGCCTCAAGGCTGACTGAAAAGACATTGTTGTTACCCGTCTTCTAGTCACCCTTAGGAATGCCTCCGGGAAGAAAGTGCGTTTTCTCCTATGAATCCAGGGGGTCTCCAGGGCCTTGCTAGGAGCTCATCCCACGCTTGCCCTAGCTAAAGTGCGAAGTAAAGGCGAGCCCTAGCCTCGAGGTAAGCACGAGTGCTTCCTGTCAGCAGGGTTTTGTGTGCAGCCATCTCCCTGAGCCCTGACTCGATGCCAGAGTGCTTTAACTCCTCTACGGCTTTCCGTAAGGCCTAGGAGAGTCACGTCTGAATTCCCTCCTGAGGGAGAGCGTGTGCACTGGGAGTCCCCTTCTCGTTTTCCGAGCAACGTAACACAGAACAGGCTGTTGGGGGTCAGCTCTTTCTACGCATGGGGGAGGGCAATGAACTGATTCTCGCTTGCGGAGCAGGCCGTGTACACGTGTCAGGCAGCCCCAGGGCAACGCTTCTGCCAGTATTACGTTCAACCTGGCTCTCCCTCTGGGGAGGCCCCCTGAAGTGCACTGAAAGAATCCCTGAGCCTAAAGTGCCTCCTGGCAACTCTTACCTGTCACTCTCCTACTACTGGGACGCCAGGTACACTGTAGGTCCAGCCTGGGAGAAACTACAGAGAAACCGGTAAAGTTGTGAGGCACTGGGTCGATCCAACGTCACGTAGGCCTGACTAAGTCATTCAGCGGCTAATAATGCCCTTCATGGCGCGCCAAACAAACACCCCAAGTCCAATGAAGCGCGATCATAGAAAGGCCCAGTGTGGCTGAAAGTCTCCAGTCGTCAGTCAGAGAGCGCTGCTCAATGGGCTGCGTGGTCTCGTTGGAAACTGGAGAATGTGGGAGGAGCCCGGCTTCCCCCCTTCGGAAAGCAACTGCGTTGCAGCTTCCAAGCCGCCCGAAAACCACACCAGCAAGGATACGCTTCACTCCGCAGATGCCTCTGAGGAGCAGTGAGTTTGTCCAAAAGAAACCCCGTGCTTGCGATTCCTTCCTGGGAGCTCACCCCCGGAGCCAACTGTAGCTAAAGTGCCAAGTAAATGTGACCTCCGGTCCCGAGGCAAGGTGCACAGTTTCCCACTGCCAGAGATAGGGGGTGCACCAGTCTCCAGGAAGTCTTAGTCCATGGACGCCTTCACCTTTAGTATGCCCCACAGCGCTCAAGGCTCTCACGTGGGCCCTTGTTTCCAAGGAAGCACACGGTGTACCCAAAGCCTTCTGAGCACGATCAAGGGATACACAGCTCTGGGAACACCGTCCCTCACTATGCAGTTGGAAGGGCCGGGGACTAATGTGTTCTCTATGGCTAGTGTGCCACAGCTTCGAAGCGGCCTCAGGAACGCGGTTCTTGGCAGGCTTTTGCTCCAGGCGTGTCGGCCACATTGAGGAAACCTAAGCTGCCCTGAAAGAAACCACCGGGGCCTCCAGTGCAGTTTGGGGGCTCCTGCTCGACGTCTCTCTAAGTGATGCGGAAACTGGCCTTTAGGTCCGGCCCGAAAGAGAGATTTACCCTGAGCCTTGCTAGGCACTTGGAACATCCAGAGTCACCTAGGCCTACTGAGGGCATGTAGAGGATTATGCCGTTCACCACATGCAGAACACACTGCATCCAGAAGTTTCATCGCAGAAGGCCGAACGGTGTTCCAAGGGTCTCCTTTGGCGTGTCAGAGAAGATAGGTGTATGTGCTGGGTGATCCCGTTTGTCGTTGAGAAGCCTGGAAAAAGGCAGTATTCCCCCCACTGGAAAGGTAGATAGTGGCGGCCTCAAGGCTGACTGAAAAGACATTGTTGTTACCCGTCTTCTAGTCACCCTTAGGAATGCCTCCGGGAAGAAAGTGCGTTTTCTCCTATGAATCCAGGGGGTCTCCAGGGCCTTGCTAGGAGCTCATCCCACGCTTGCCCTAGCTAAAGTGCGAAGTAAAGGCGAGCCCTAGCCTCGAGGTAAGCACGAGTGCTTCCTGTCAGCAGGGTTTTGTGTGCAGCCATCTCCCTGAGCCCTGACTCGATGCCAGAGTGCTTTAACTCCTCTACGGCTTTCCGTAAGGCCTAGGAGAGTCACGTCTGAATTCCCTCCTGAGGGAGAGCGTGTGCACTGGGAGTCCCCTTCTCGTTTTCCGAGCAACGTAACACAGAACAGGCTGTTGGGGGTCAGCTCTTTCTACGCATGGGGGAGGGCAATGAACTGATTCTCGCTTGCGGAGCAGGCCGTGTACACGTGTCAGGCAGCCCCAGGGCAACGCTTCTGCCAGTATTACGTTCAACCTGGCTCTCCCTCTGGGGAGGCCCCCTGAAGTGCACTGAAAGAATCCCTGAGCCTAAAGTGCCTCCTGGCAACTCTTACCTGTCACTCTCCTACTACTGGGACGCCAGGTACACTGTAGGTCCAGCCTGGGAGAAACTACAGAGAAACCGGTAAAGTTGTGAGGCACTGGGTCGATCCAACGTCACGTAGGCCTGACTAAGTCATTCAGCGGCTAATAATGCCCTTCATGGCGCGCCAAACAAACACCCCGAGTCCAATGAAGCGCGATCATAGAAAGGCCCAGTGTGGCTGAAAGTCTCCAGTCGTCAGTCAGAGAGCGCTGCTCAATGGGCTGCGTGGTCACGTTGGAAACTGGAGAATGTGGGAGGAGCCCGGCTTCCCCCCTTCGGAAAGCAACTGCGTTGCAGCTTCCAAGCCGCCCGAAAACCACACCAGCAAGGATACGCTTCACTCCGCAGATGCCTCTGAGGAGCAGTGAGTTTGTCCAAAAGAAACCCCGTGCTTGCGATTCCTTCCTGGGAGCTCACCCCCGGAGCCAACTGTAGCTAAAGTGCCAAGTAAATGTGACCTCCGGTCCCGAGGCAAGGTGCACAGTTTCCCACTGCCAGAGATAGGGGGTGCACCAGTCTCCAGGAAGTCTTAGTCCATGGACGCCTTCACCTTTAGTATGCCCCACAGCGCTCAAGGCTCTCACGTGGGCCCTTGTTTCCAAGGAAGCACACGGTGTACCCAAAGCCTTCTGAGCACGATCAAGGGATACACAGCTCTGGGAACACCGTCCCTCACTATGCAGTTGGAAGGGCCGGGGACTAATGTGTTCTCTATGGCTAGCGTGCCACAGCTTCGAAGCGGCCTCAGGAACGCAGTTCTTGGCAGGCTTTTGCTCCAGGCGTGTCGGCCACATTGAGGAAACCTAAGCTGCCCTGAAAGAAACCACCGGGGCCTCCAGTGCAGTTTGGGGGCTCCTGCTCGACGTCTCTCTAAGTGATGCGGAAACTGGCCTTTAGGCCCGGCCCGAAAGAGAGATTTACCCTGAGCCTTGCTAGGCACTTGGAACATCCAGAGTCACCTAGGCCTACTGAGGGCATGTAGAGGATTATGCCGTTCACCACATGCAGAACACACTGCATCCAGAAGTTTTATCGCAGAAGGCCGAACGGTGTTCCAAGGGTCTCCTTTGGCGTGTCAGAGAAGATAGGTGTATGTGCTGGGTGATCCCGTTTGTCGTTGAGAAGCCTGGAAAAAGGCAGTATTCCCCCCACTTGAAAGGTAGATAGTGGCGGCCTCAAGGCTGACTGAAAAGACATTGTTGTTACCCGTCTTCTAGTCACCCTTAGGAATGCCTCCGGGAAGAAAGTGCGTTTTCTCCTATGAATCCAGGGGGTCTCCAGGGCCTTGCTAGGAGCTCATCCCACGCTTGCCCTAGCTAAAGTGCGAAGTAAAGGCGAGCCCTAGCCTCGAGGTAAGCACGAGTGCTTCCTGTCAGCAGGGTTTTGTGTGCAGCCATCTCCCTGAGCCCTGACTCGATGCCAGAGTGCTTTAACTCCTCTACGGCTTTCCGTAAGGCCTAGGAGAGTCACGTCTGAATTCCCTCCTGAGGGAGAGCGTGTGCACTGGGAGTCCCCTTCTCGTTTTCCGAGCAACGTAACACAGAACAGGCTGTTGGGGGTCAGCTCTTTCTACGCATGGGGGAGGGCAATGAACTGATTCTCGCTTGCGGAGCAGGCCGTGTACACGTGTCAGGCAGCCCCAGGGCAACGCTTCTGCCAGTATTACGTTCAACCTGGCTCTCCCTCTGGGGAGGCCCCCTGAAGTGCACTGAAAGAATCCCTGAGCCTAAAGTGCCTCCTGGCAACTCTTACCTGTCACTCTCCTACTACTGGGACGCCAGGTACACTGTAGGTCCAGCCTGGGAGAAACTACAGAGAAACCGGTAAAGTTGTGAGGCACTGGGTCGATCCAACGTCACGTAGGCCTGACTAAGTCATTCAGCGGCTAATAATGCCCTTCAAGGCGCGCCAAACAAACACCCCGAGTCCAATGAAGCGCGATCATAGAAAGGCCCAGTGTGGCTGAAAGACTCCAGTCGTCAGTCAGAGAGCGCTGCTCAATGGGCTGCGTGGTCACGTTGGAAACTGGAGAATGTGGGAGGAGCCCGGCTTCCCACCTTCGGAAAGCAACTGCGTTGCAGCTTCCAAGCCGCCCGAAAACCACACCAGCAAGGATACGCTTCACTCAGCAGATGCCTCTGAGGAGCAGTGAGTTTGTCCAAAAGAAACCCCGTGCTTGCGATTCCTTCCTGGGAGCTCACCCCCGGAGCCAACTGTAGCTAAAGTGCCAAGTAAATGTGACCTCCGGTCCCGAGGCAAGGTGCACAGTTTCCCACTGCCAGAGATAGGGGGTGCACCAGTCTCCAGGAAGTCTTAGTCCATGGACGCCTTCACCATTAGTATGCCCCACAGCGCTCAAGGCTCTCACGTGGGCCCTTGTTTCCAAGGAAGCACACGGTGTACCCAAAGCCTTCTGAGCACGATCAAGGGATACACAGCTCTGGGAACACCGTCCCTCACTATGCAGTTGGAAGGGCCGGGGACTAATGTGTTCTCTATGGCTAGTGTGCCACAGCTTCGAAGCGGCCTCAGGAACGCGGTTCTTGGCAGGCTTTTGCTCCAGGCGTGTCGGCCACACTGAGGAAACCTAAGCTGCCCTGAAAGAAACCACCGGGGCCTCCAGTGCAGTTTGGGGGCTCCTGCTCGACGTCTCTCTAAGTGATGCGGAAACTGGCCTTTAGGCCCGGCCCGAAAGAGAGATTTACCCTGAGCCTTGCTAGGCACTTGGAACATCCAGAGTCACCTAGGCCTACTGAGGGCATGTAGAGGATTATGCCGTTCACCACATGAAGAACACACTGCATCCAGAAGTTTCATCGCAGAAGGCCGAACGGTGTTCCAAGGGTCTCCTTTGGCGTGTCAGAGAAGATAGGTGTATGTGCTGGGTGATCCCGTTTGTCGTTGAGAAGCCTGGAAAAAGGCAGTATTCCCCCCAATTGAAAGGTAGATAGTGGCGGCCTCAAGGCTGACTGAAAAGACATTGTTGTTACCCGTCTTCTAGTCACCCTTAGGAATGCCTCTGGGAAGAAAGTGCGTTTTCTCCTATGAATCCAGGGGGTCTCCAGGGCCTTGCTAGGAGCTCATCCCACGCTTGCCCTAGCTAAAGTGCGAAGTAAAGGCGAGCCCTAGCCTCGAGGTAAGCACGAGTGCTTCCTGTCAGCAGGGTTTTTTGTGCAGCCATCTCCCTGAGCCCTGACTCGATGCCAGAGTGCTTTAACTCCTCTACGGCTTTCCGTAAGGCCTAGGAGAGTCACGTCTGAATTCCCTCCTGAGGGAGAGCGTGTGCACTGGGAGTCCCCTTCTCGTTTTCCGAGCAACGTAACACAGAACAGGCTGTTGGGGGTCAGCTCTTTCTACGCATGGGGGAGGGCAATGAACTGATTCTCGCTTGCGGAGCAGGCCGTGTACACGTGTCAGGCAGCCCCAGGGCAACGCTTCTGCCAGTATTACGTTCAACCTGGCTCTCCCTCTGGGGAGGCCCCCTGAAGTGCACTGAAAGAATCCCTGAGCCTAAAGTGCCTCCTGGCAACTCTTACCTGTCACTCTCCTACTACTGGGACGCCAGGTACACTGTAGGTCCAGCCTGGGAGAAACTACAGAGAAACCGGTAAAGTTGTGAGGCACTGGGTCGATCCAACGTCACGTAGGCCTGACTAAGTCATTCAGCGGCTAATAATGCCCTTCATGGCGCGCCAAACAAACACCCCGAGTCCAATGAAGCGCGATCATAGAAAGGCCCAGTGTGGCTGAAAGTCTCCAGTCGTCAGTCAGAGAGCGCTGCTCAATGGGCTGCGTGGTCACGTTGGAAACTGGAGAATGTGGGAGGAGCCCGGCTTCCCCCCTTCGGAAAGCAACTGCGTTGCAGCTTCCAAGCCGCCTGAAAACCACACCAGCAAGGATACGCTTCACTCCGCAGATGCGTCTGAGGAGCAGTGAGTTTGTCCAAAAGAAACCCCGTGCTTGCGATTCCTTCCTGGGAGCTCACCCCCGGAGCCAACTGTAGCTAAAGTGCCAAGTAAATGTGACCTCCGGTCCCGAGGCAAGGTGCACAGTTTCCCACTGCCAGAGATAGGGGTGCACCAGTCTCCAGGAAGTCTTAGTCCATGGACGCCTTCACCTTTAGTATGCCCCACAGCGCTCAAGGCTCTCACGTGGGCCCTTGTTTCCAAGGAAGCACACGGTGTACCCAAAGCCTTCTGAGCACGATCAAGGGATACACAGCTCTGGGAACACCGTCCCTCACTATGCAGTTGGAAGGGCCGGGGACTAATGTGTTCTCTATGGCTAGCGTGCCACAGCTTCGAAGCGGCCTCAGGAACGCGGTTCTTGGCAGGCTTTTGCTCCAGGCGTGTCGGCCACATTGAGGAAACCTAAGCTGCCCTGAAAGAAACCACCGGGGCCTCCAGTGCAGTTTGGGGGCTCCTGCTCGACGTCTCTCTAAGTGATGCGGAAACTGGCCTTTAGGCCCGGCCCGAAAGAGAGATTTACCCTGAGCCTTGCTAGGCACTTGGAACATCCAGAGTCACCTAGGCCTACTGAGGGCATGTAGAGGATTATGCCGTTCACCACATGCAGAACACACTGCATCCAGAAGTTTCATCGCAGAAGGCCCAACGGTGTTCCAAGGGTCTCCTTTGGCGTGTCAGAGAAGATAGGTGTATGTGCTGGGTGATCCCGTTTGTCGTTGAGAAGCCTGGAAAAAGGCAGTATTCCCCCCACTTGAAAGGTAGATAGTGGCGGCCTCAAGGCTGACTGAAAAGACATTGTTGTTACCCGTCTTCTAGTCACCCTTAGGAATGCCTCTGGGAAGAAAGTGCGTTTTCTCCTATGAATCCAGGGGGTCTCCAGGGCCTTGCTAGGAGCTCATCCCACGCTTGCCCTAGCTAAAGTGCGAAGTAAAGGCGAGCCCTAGCCTCGAGGTAAGCACGAGTGCTTCCTGTCAGCAGGGTTTTGTGTGCAGCCATCTCCCTGAGCCCTGACTCGATGCCAGAGTGCTTTAACTCCTCTACGGCTTTCCGTAAGGCCTAGGAGAGTCACGTCTGAATTCCCTCCTGAGGGAGAGCGTGTGCACTGGGAGTCCCCTTCTCGTTTTCCGAGCAACGTAACACAGAACAGGCTGTTGGGGGTCAGCTCTTTCTACGCATGGGGGAGGGCAATGAACTGATTCTCGCTTGCGGAGCAGGCCGTGTACACGTGTCAGGCAGCCCCAGGGCAACGCTTCTGCCAGTATTACGTTCAACCTGGCTCTCCCTCTGGGGAGGCCCCCTGAAGTGCACTGAAAGAATCCCTGAGCCTAAAGTGCCTCCTGGCAACTCTTACCTGTCACTCTCCTACTACTGGGACGCCAGGTACACTGTAGGTCCAGCCTGGGAGAAACTACAGAGAAACCGGTAAAGTTGTGAGGCACTGGGTCGATCCAACGTCACGTAGGCCTGACTAAGTCATTCAGCGGCTAATAATGCCCTTCATGGCGCGCCAAACAAACACCCCGAGTCCAATGAAGCGCGATCATAGAAAGGCCCAGTGTGGCTGAAAGTCTCCAGTCGTCAGTCAGAGAGCGCTGCTCAATGGGCTGCGTGGTCACGTTGGAAACTGGAGAATGTGGGAGGAGCCCGGCTTCCCCCCTTCGGAAAGCAACTGCGTTGCAGCTTCCAAGCCGCCCGAAAACCACACCAGCAAGGATACGCTTCACTCCGCAGATGCCTCTGAGGAGCAGTGAGTTTGTCCAAAAGAAACCCCGTGCTTGCGATTCCTTCCTGGGAGCTCACCCCCGGAGCCAACTGTAGCTAAAGTGCCAAGTAAATGTGACCTCCGGTCCCGAGGCAAGGTGCACAGTTTCCCACTGCCAGAGATAGGGGGTGCACCAGTCTCCAGGAAGTCTTAGTCCATGGACGCCTTCACCTTTAGTATGCCCCACAGCGCTCAAGGCTCTCACGTGGGCCCTTGTTTCCAAGGAAGCTCACGGTGTACCCAAAGCCTTCTGAGCACGATCAAGGGATACACAGCTCTGGGAACACCGTCCCTCACTATGCAGTTGGAAGGGCCGGGGACTAATGTGTTCTCTATGGCTAGCGTGCCACAGCTTCGAAGCGGCCTCAGGAACGCGGTTCTTGGCAGGCTTTTGCTCCAGGCGTGTCGGCCACATTGAGGAAACCTAAGCTGCCCTGAAATAAACCACCGGGGCCTCCAGTGCAGTTTGGGGGCTCCTGCTCGACGTCTCTCTAAGTGATGCGGAAACTGGCCTTTAGGCCCGGCCCGAAAGAGAGATTTACCCTGAGCCTTGCTAGGCACTTGGAACATCCAGAGTCACCTAGGCCTACTGAGGGCATGTAGAGGATTATGCCGTTCACCACATGCAGAACACACTGCATCCAGAAGTTTCATCGCAAAAGGCCGAACGGTGTTCCAAGGGTCTCCTTTGGCGTGTCAGAGAAGATAGGTGTATGTGCTGGGTGATCCCGTTTGTCGTTGAGAAGCCTGGAAAAAGGCAGTATTCCCCCCACTTGAAAGGTAGATAGTGGCGGCCTCAAGGCTGACTGAAAAGACATTGTTGTTACCCGTCTTCTAGTCACCCTTAGGAATGCCTCCGGGAAGAAAGTGCGTTTTCTCCTATGAATCCAGGGGGTCTCCAGGGCCTTGCTAGGAGCTCATCCCACGCGTGCCCTAGCTAAAGTGCGAAGTAAAGGCGAGCCCTAGCCTCGAGGTAAGCACGAGTGCTTCCTGTCAGCAGGGTTTTGTGTGCAGCCATCTCCCTGAGCCCTGACTCGATGCCAGAGTGCTTTAACTCCTCTACGGCTTTCCGTAAGGCCTAGGAGAGTCACGTCTGAATTCCCTCCTGAGGGAGAGCGTGTGCACTGGGAGTCCCCTTCTCGTTTTCCGAGCAACGTAACACAGAACAGGCTGTTGGGGGTCAGCTCTTTCTACGCATGGGGGAGGGCAATGAACTGATTCTCGCTTGCGGAGCAGGCCGTGTACACGTGTCAGGCAGCCCCAGGGCAACGCTTCTGCCAGTATTACGTTCAACCTGGCTCTCCCTCTGGGGAGGCCCCCTGAAGTGCACTGAAAGAATCCCTGAGCCTAAAGTGCCTCCTGGCAACTCTTACCTGTCACTCTCCTACTACTGGGACGCCAGGTACACTGTAGGTCCAGCCTGGGAGAAACTACAGAGAAACCGGTAAAGTTGTGAGGCACTGGGTCGATCCAACGTCACGTAGGCCTGACTAAGTCATTCAGCGGCTAATAATGCCCTTCATGGCGCGCCAAACAAACACCCCGAGTCCAATGAAGCGCGATCATAGAAAGGCCCAGTGTGGCTGAAAGTCTCCAGTCGTCAGTCAGAGAGCGCTGCTCAATGGGCTGCGTGGTCACGTTGGAAACTGGAGAATGTGGGAGGAGCCCGGCTTCCCCCCTTCGGAAAGCAACTGCGTTGCAGCTTCCAAGCCGCCCGAAAACCACACCAGCAAGGATACGCTTCACTCCGCAGATGCCTCTGAGGAGCAGTGAGTTTGTCCAAAAGAAACCCCGTGCTTGCGATTCCTTCCTGGGAGCTCACCCCCGGAGCCAACTGTAGCTAAAGTGCCAAGTAAATGTGACCTCCGGTCCCGAGGCAAGGTGCACAGTTTCCCACTGCCAGAGATAGGGGGTGCACCAGTCTCCAGGAAGTCTTAGTCCATGGACGCCTTCACCTTTAGTATGCCCCACAGCGCTCAAGGCTCTCACGTGGGCCCTTGTTTCCAAGGAAGCACACGGTGTACCCAAAGCCTTCTGAGCACGATCAAGGGATACACAGCTCTGGGAACACCGTCCCTCACTATGCAGTTGGAAGGGCCGGGGACTAATGTGTTCTCTATGGCTAGCGTGCCACAGCTTCGAAGCGGCCTCAGGAACGCGGTTCTTGGCAGGCTTTTGCTCCAGGCGTGTCGGCCACATTGAGGAAACCTAAGCTGCCCTGAAAGAAACCACCGGGGCCTCCAGTGCAGTTTGGGGGCTCCTGCTCGACGTCTCTCTAAGTGATGCGGAAACTGGCCTTTAGGCCCGGCCCGAAAGAGAGATTTACCCTGAGCCTTGCTAGGCACTTGGAACATCCAGAGTCACCTAGGCCTACTGAGGGCATGTAGAGGATTATGCCGTTCACCACATGCAGAACACACTGCATCCAGAAGTTTCATCGCAGAAGGCCGAACGGTGTTCCAAGGGTCTCCTTTGGCGTGTCAGAGAAGATAGGTGTATGTGCTGGGTGATCCCGTTTGTCGTTGAGAAGCCTGGAAAAAGGCAGTATTCCCCCCACTTGAAAGGTAGATAGTGGCGGCCTCAAGGCTGACTGAAAAGACATTGTTGTTACCCGTCTTCTAGTCACCCTTAGGAATGCCTCCGGGAAGAAAGTGCGTTTTCTCCTATGAATCCAGGGGGTCTCCAGGGCCTTGCTAGGAGCTCATCCCACGCGTGCCCTAGCTAAAGTGCGAAGTAAAGGCGAGCCCTAGCCTCGAGGTAAGCACGAGTGCTTCCTGTCAGCAGGGTTTTGTGTGCAGCCATCTCCCTGAGCCCTGACTCGATGCCAGAGTGCTTTAACTCCTCTACGGCTTTCCGTAAGGCCTAGGAGAGTCACGTCTGAATTCCCTCCTGAGGGAGAGCGTGTGCACTGGGAGTCCCCTTCTCGTTTTCCGAGCAACGTAACACAGAACAGGCTGTTGGGGGTCAGCTCTTTCTACGCATGGGGGAGGGCAATGAACTGATTCTCGCTTGCGGAGCAGGCCGTGTACACGTGTCAGGCAGCCCCAGGGCAACGCTTCTGCCAGTATTACGTTCAACCTGGCTCTCCCTCTGGGGAGGCCCCCTGAAGTGCACTGAAAGAATCCCTGAGCCTAAAGTGCCTCCTGGCAACTCTTACCTGTCACTCTCCTACTACTGGGACGCCAGGTACACTGTAGGTCCAGCCTGGGAGAAACTACAGAGAAACCGGTAAAGTTGTGAGGCACTGGGTCGATCCAACGTCACGTAGGCCTGACTAAGTCATTCAGCGGCTAATAATGCCCTTCATGGCGCGCCAAACAAACACCCCGAGTCCAATGAAGCGCGATCATAGAAAGGCCCAGTGTGGCTGAAAGTCTCCAGTCGTCAGTCAGAGAGCGCTGCTCAATGGGCTGCGTGGTCACGTTGGAAACTGGAGAATGTGGGAGGAGCCCGGCTTCCCCCCTTCGGAAAGCAACTGCGTTGCAGCTTCCAAGCCGCCCGAAAACCACACCAGCAAGGATACGCTTCACTCCGCAGATGCCTCTGAGGAGCAGTGAGTTTGTCCAAAAGAAACCCCGTGCTTGCGATTCCTTCCTGGGAGCTCACCCCCGGAGCCAACTGTAGCTAAAGTGCCAAGTAAATGTGACCTCCGGTCCCGAGGCAAGGTGCACAGTTTCCCACTGCCAGAGATAGGGGGTGCACCAGTCTCCAGGAAGTCTTAGTCCATGGACGCCTTCACCTTTAGTATGCCCCACAGCGCTCAAGGCTCTCACGTGGGCCCTTGTTTCCAAGGAAGCACACGGTGTACCCAAAGCCTTCTGAGCACGATCAAGGGATACAGAGCTCTGGGAACACCATCCCTCACTATGCAGTTGGAAGGGCCGGGGACTAATGTGTTCTCTATGGCTAGCGTGCCACAGCTTCGAAGCGGCCTCAGGAACGCGGTTCTTGGCAGGCTTTTGCTCCAGGCGTGTCGGCCACATTGAGGAAACCTAAGCTGCCCTGAAAGAAACCACCGGGGCCTCCAGTGCAGTTTGGGGGCTCCTGCTCGACGTCTCTCTAAGTGATGCGGAAACTGGCCTTTAGGCCCGGCCCGAAAGAGAGATTTACCCTGAGCCTTGCTAGGCACTTGGAACATCCAGAGTCACCTAGGCCTACTGAGGGCATGTAGAGGATTATGCCGTTCACCACATGCAGAACACACTGCATCCAGAAGTTTCATCGCAGAAGGCCGAACGGTGTTCCAAGGGTCTCCTTTGGCGTGTCAGAGAAGATAGGTGTATGTGCTGGGTGATCCCGTTTGTCGTTGAGAAGCCTGGAAAAAGGCAGTATTCCCCCCACTGGAAAGGTAGATAGTGGCGGCCTCAAGGCTGACTGAAAAGACATTGTTGTTACCCGTCTTCTAGTCACCCTTAGGAATGCCTCCGGGAAGAAAGTGCGTTTTCTCCTATGAATCCAGGGGGTCTCCAGGGCCTTGCTAGGAGCTCATCCCACGCGTGCCCTAGCTAAAGTGCGAAGTAAAGGCGAGCCCTAGCCTCGAGGTAAGCACGAGTGCTTCCTGTCAGCAGGGTTTTGTGTGCAGCCATCTCCCTGAGCCCTGACTCGATGCCAGAGTGCTTTAACTCCTCTACGGCTTTCCGTAAGGCCTAGGAGAGTCACGTCTGAATTCCCTCCTGAGGGAGAGCGTGTGCACTGGGAGTCCCCTTCTCGTTTTCCGAGCAACGTAACACAGAACAGGCTGTTGGGGGTCAGCTCTTTCTACGCATGGGGGAGGGCAATGAACTGATTCTCGCTTGCGGAGCAGGCCGTGTCCACGTGTCAGGCAGCCCCAGGGCAACGCTTCTGCCAGTATTACGTTCAACCTGGCTCTCCCTCTGGGGAGGCCCCCTGAAGTGCACTGAAAGAATCCCTGAGCCTAAAGTGCCTCCTGGCAACTCTTACCTGTCACTCTCCTACTACTGGGACGCCAGGTACACTGTAGGTCCAGCCTGGGAGAAACTACAGAGAAACCGGTAAAGTTGTGAGGCACTGGGTCGATCCAACGTCACGTAGGCCTGACTAAGTCATTCAGCGGCTAATAATGCCCTTCATGGCGCGCCAAACAAACACCCCGAGTCCAATGAAGCGCGATCATAGAAAGGCCCAGTGTGGCTGAAAGTCTCCAGTCGTCAGTCAGAGAGCGCTGCTCAATGGGCTGCGTGGTCACGTTGGAAACTGGAGAATGTGGGAGGAGCCCGGCTTCCCCCCTTCGGAAAGCAACTGCGTTGCAGCTTCCAAGCCGCCCGAAAACCACACCAGCAAGGATACGCTTCACTCCGCAGATGCCTCTGAGGAGCAGTGAGTTTGTCCAAAAGAAACCCCGTGCTTGCGATTCCTTCCTGGGAGCTCACCCCCGGAGCCAACTGTAGCTAAAGTGCCAAGTAAATGTGACCTCCGGTCCCGAGGCAAGGTGCACAGTTTCCCACTGCCAGAGATAGGGGGTGCACCAGTCTCCAGGAAGTCTTAGTCCATGGACGCCTTCACCTTTAGTATGCCCCACAGCGCTCAAGGCTCTCACGTGGGCCCTTGTTTCCAAGGAAGCACACGGTGTACCCAAAGCCTTCTGAGCACGATCAAGGGATACACAGCTCTGGGAACACCGTCCCTCACTATGCAGTTGGAAGGGCCGGGGACTAATGTGTTCTCTATGGCTAGCGTGCCACAGCTTCGAAGCGGCCTCAGGAACGCGGTTCTTGGCAGGCTTTTGCTCCAGGCATGTCGGCCACATTGAGGAAACCTAAGCTGCCCTGAAAGAAACCACCGGGGCCTCCAGTGCAGTTTGGGGGCTCCTGCTCGACGTCTCTCTAAGTGATGCGGAAACTGGCCTTTAGGCCCGGCCCGAAAGAGAGATTTACCCTGAGCCTTGCTAGGCACTTGGAACATCCAGAGTCACCTAGGCCTACTGAGGGCATGTAGAGGATTATGCCGTTCACCACATGCAGAACACACTGCATCCAGAAGTTTTATCGCAGAAGGCCGAACGGTGTTCCAAGGGTCTCCTTTGGCGTGTCAGAGAAGATAGGTGTATGTGCTGGGTGATCCCGTTTGTCGTTGAGAAGCCTGGAAAAAGGCAGTATTCCCCCCACTTGAAAGGTAGATAGTGGCGGCCTCAGGCTGACTGAAAAGACATTGTTGTTACCCGTCTTCTAGTCACCCTTAGGAATGCCTCCGGGAAGAAAGTGCGTTTTCTCCTATGAATCCAGGGGGTCTCCAGGGCCTTGCTAGGAGCTCATCCCACGCTTGCCCTAGCTAAAGTGCGAAGTAAAGGCGAGCCCTAGCCTCGAGGTAAGCACGAGTGCTTCCTGTCAGCAGGGTTTTGTGTGCAGCCATCTCCCTGAGCCCTGACTCGATGCCAGAGTGCTTTAACTCCTCTACGGCTTTCCGTAAGGCCTAGGAGAGTCACGTCTGAATTCCCTCCTGAGGGAGAGCGTGTGCACTGGGAGTCCCCTTCTCGTTTTCCGAGCAACGTAACACAGAACAGGCTGTTGGGGGTCAGCTCTTTCTACGCATGGGGGAGGGCAATGAACTGATTCTCGCTTGCGGAGCAGGCCGTGTACACGTGTCAGGCAGCCCCAGGGCAACGCTTCTGCCAGTATTACGTTCAACCTGGCTCTCCCTCTGGGGAGGCCCCCTGAAGTGCACTGAAAGAATCCCTGAGCCTAAAGTGCCTCCTGGCAACTCTTACCTGTCACTCTCCTACTACTGGGACGCCAGGTACACTGTAGGTCCAGCCTGGGAGAAACTACAGAGAAACCGGTAAAGTTGTGAGGCACTGGGTCGATCCAACGTCACGTAGGCCTGACTAAGTCATTCAGCGGCTAATAATGCCCTTCATGGCGCGCCAAACAAACACCCCGAGTCCAATGAAGCGCGATCATAGAAAGGCCCAGTGTGGCTGAAAGACTCCAGTCGTCAGTCAGAGAGCGCTGCTCAATGGGCTGCGTGGTCACGTTGGAAACTGGAGAATGTGGGAGGAGCCCGGCTTCCCACCTTCGGAAAGCAACTGCGTTGCAGCTTCCAAGCCGCCCGAAAACCACACCAGCAAGGATACGCTTCACTCCGCAGATGCCTCTGAGGAGCAGTGAGTTTGTCCAAAAGAAACCCCGTGCTTGCGATTCCTTCCTGGGAGCTCACCCCCGGAGCCAACTGTAGCTAAAGTGCCAAGTAAATGTGACCTCCGGTCCCGAGGCAAGGTGCACAGTTTCCCACTGCCAGAGATAGGGGGTGCACCAGTCTCCAGGAAGTCTTAGTCCATGGACGCCTTCACCTTTAGTATGCCCCACAGCGCTCAAGGCTCTCACGTGGGCCCTTGTTTCCAAGGAAGCACACGGTGTACCCAAAGCCTTCTGAGCACGATCAAGGGATACACAGCTCTGGGAACACCGTCCCTCACTATGCAGTTGGAAGGGCCGGGGACTAATGTGTTCTCTATGGCTAGTGTGCCACAGCTTCGAAGCGGCCTCAGGAACGCGGTTCTTGGCAGGCTTTTGCTCCAGGCGTGTCGGCCACACTGAGGAAACCTAAGCTGCCCTGAAAGAAACCACCGGGGCCTCCAGTGCAGTTTGGGGGCTCCTGCTCGACGTCTCTCTAAGTGATGCGGAAACTGGCCTTTAGGCCCGGCCCGAAAGAGAGATTTACCCTGAGCCTTGCTAGGCACTTGGAACATCCAGAGTCACCTAGGCCTACTGAGGGCATGTAGAGGATTATGCCGTTCACCACATGCAGAACACACTGCATCCAGAAGTTTCATCGCAGAAGGCCGAACGGTGTTCCAAGGGTCTCCTTTGGCGTGTCAGAGAAGATAGGTGTATGTGCTGGGTGATCCCGTTTGTCGTTGAGAAGCCTGGAAAAAGGCAGTATTCCCCCCACTGGAAAGGTAGATAGTGGCGGCCTCAAGGCTGACTGAAAAGACATTGTTGTTACCCGTCTTCTAGTCACCCTTAGGAATGCCTCCGGGAAGAAAGTGCGTTTTCTCCTATGAATCCAGGGGGTCTCCAGGGCCTTGCTAGGAGCTCATCCCACGCTTGCCCTAGCTAAAGTGCGAAGTAAAGGCGAGCCCTAGCCTCGAGGTAAGCACGAGTGCTTCCTGTCAGCAGGGTTTTTTGTGCAGCCATCTCCCTGAGCCCTGACTCGATGCCAGAGTGCTTTAACTCCTCTACGGCTTTCCGTAAGGCCTAGGAGAGTCACGTCTGAATTCCCTCCTGAGGGAGAGCGTGTGCACTGGGAGTCCCCTTCTCGTTTTCCGAGCAACGTAACACAGAACAGGCTGTTGGGGGTCAGCTCTTTCTACGCATGGGGGAGGGCAATGAACTGATTCTCGCTTGCGGAGCAGGCCGTGTACACGTGTCAGGCAGCCCCAGGGCAACGCTTCTGCCAGTATTACGTTCAACCTGGCTCTCCCTCTGGGGAGGCCCCCTGAAGTGCACTGAAAGAATCCCTGAGCCTAAAGTGCCTCCTGGCAACTCTTACCTGTCACTCTCCTACTACTGGGACGCCAGGTACACTGTAGGTCCAGCCTGGGAGAAACTACAGAGAAACCGGTAAAGTTGTGAGGCACTGGGTCGGTCCAACGTCACGTAGGCCTGACTAAGTCATTCAGCGGCTAATAATGCCCTTCATGGCGCGCCAAACAAACACCCCGAGTCCAATGAAGCGCGATCATAGAAAGGCCCAGTGTGGCTGAAAGTCTCCAGTCGTCAGTCAGAGAGCGCTGCTCAATGGGCTGCGTGGTCACGTTGGAAACTGGAGAATGTGGGAGGAGCCCGGCTTCCCCCCTTCGGAAAGCAACTGCGTTGCAGCTTCCAAGCCGCCCGAAAACCACACCAGCAAGGATACGCTTCACTCCGCAGATGCCTCTGAGGAGCAGTGAGTTTGTCCAAAAGAAACCCCGTGCTTGCGATTCCTTCCTGGGAGCTCACCCCCGGAGCCAACTGTAGCTAAAGTGCCAAGTAAATGTGACCTCCGGTCCCGAGGCAAGGTGCACAGTTTCCCACTGCCAGAGATAGGGGGTGCACCAGTCTCCAGGAAGTCTTAGTCCATGGACGCCTTCACCTTTAGTATGCCCCACAGCGCTCAAGGCTCTCACGTGGGCCCTTGTTTCCAAGGAAGCACACGGTGTACCCAAAGCCTTCTGAGCACGATCAAGGGATACACAGCTCTGGGAACACCATCCCTCACTATGCAGTTGGAAGGGCCGGGGACTAATGTGTTCTCTATGGCTAGCGTGCCACAGCTTCGAAGCGGCCTCAGGAACGCGGTTCTTGGCAGGCTTTTGCTCCAGGCGTGTCGGCCACATTGAGGAAACCTAAGCTGCCCTGAAAGAAACCACCGGGGCCTCCAGTGCAGTTTGGGGGCTCCTGCTCGACGTCTCTCTAAGTGATGCGGAAACTGGCCTTTAGGCCCGGCCCGAAAGAGAGATTTACCCTGAGCCTTGCTAGGCACTTGGAACATCCAGAGTCACCTAGGCCTACTGAGGGCATGTAGAGGATTATGCCGTTCACCACATGCAGAACACACTGCATCCAGAAGTTTCATCGCAGAAGGCCGAACGGTGTTCCAAGGGTCTCCTTTGGCGTGTCAGAGAAGATAGGTGTATGTGCTGGGTGATCCCGTTTGTCGTTGAGAAGCCTGGAAAAAGGCAGTATTCCCCCCACTTGAAAGGTAGATAGTGGCGGCCTCAAGGCTGACTGAAAAGACATTGTTGTTACCCGTCTTCTAGTCACCCTTAGGAATGCCTCCGGGAAGAAAGTGCGTTTTCTCCTATGAATCCAGGGGGTCTCCAGGGCCTTGCTAGGAGCTCATCCCACGCGTGCCCTAGCTAAAGTGCGAAGTAAAGGCGAGCCCTAGCCTCGAGGTAAGCACGAGTGCTTCCTGTCAGCAGGGTTTTGTGTGCAGCCATCTCCCTGAGCCCTGACTCGATGCCAGAGTGCTTTAACTCCTCTACGGCTTTCCGTAAGGCCTAGGAGAGTCACGTCTGAATTCCCTCCTGAGGGAGAGCGTGTGCACTGGGAGTCCCCTTCTCGTTTTCCGAGCAACGTAACACAGAACAGGCTGTTGGGGGTCAGCTCTTTCTACGCATGGGGGAGGGCAATGAACTGATTCTCGCTTGCGGAGCAGGCCGTGTACACGTGTCAGGCAGCCCCAGGGCAACGCTTCTGCCAGTATTACGTTCAACCTGGCTCTCCCTCTGGGGAGGCCCCCTGAAGTGCACTGAAAGAATCCCTGAGCCTAAAGTGCCTCCTGGCAACTCTTACCTGTCACTCTCCTACTACTGGGACGCCAGGTACACTGTAGGTCCAGCCTGGGAGAAACTACAGAGAAACCGGTAAAGTTGTGAGGCACTGGGTCGATCCAACGTCACGTAGGCCTGACTAAGTCATTCAGCGGCTAATAATGCCCTTCATGGCGCGCCAAACAAACACCCCGAGTCCAATGAAGCGCGATCATAGAAAGGCCCAGTGTGGCTGAAAGTCTCCAGTCGTCAGTCAGAGAGCGCTGCTCAATGGGCTGCGTGGTCACGTTGGAAACTGGAGAATGTGGGAGGAGCCCGGCTTCCCCCCTTCGGAAAGCAACTGCGTTGCAGCTTCCAAGCCGCCCGAAAACCACACCAGCAAGGATACGCTTCACTCCGCAGATGCCTCTGAGGAGCAGTGAGTTTGTCCAAAAGAAACCCCGTGCTTGCGATTCCTTCCTGGGAGCTCACCCCCGGAGCCAACTGTAGCTAAAGTGCCAAGTAAATGTGACCTCCGGTCCCGAGGCAAGGTGCACAGTTTCCCACTGCCAGAGATAGGGGGTGCACCAGTCTCCAGGAAGTCTTAGTCCATGGACGCCTTCACCTTTAGTATGCCCCACAGCGCTCAAGGCTCTCACGTGGGCCCTTGTTTCCAAGGAAGCACACGGTGTACCCAAAGCCTTCTGAGCACGATCAAGGGATACACAGCTCTGGGAACACCGTCCCTCACTATGCAGTTGGAAGGGCCGGGGACTAATGTGTTCTCTATGGCTAGCGTGCCACAGCTTCGAAGCGGCCTCAGGAACGCGGTTCTTGGCAGGCTTTTGCTCCAGGCGTGTCGGCCACATTGAGGAAACCTAAGCTGCCCTGAAAGAAACCACCGGGGCCTCCAGTGCAGTTTGGGGGCTCCTGCTCGACGTCTCTCTAAGTGATGCGGAAACTGGCCTTTAGGCCCGGCCCGAAAGAGAGATTTACCCTGAGCCTTGCTAGGCACTTGGAACATCCAGAGTCACCTAGGCCTACTGAGGGCATGTAGAGGATTATGCCGTTCACCACATGCAGAACACACTGCATCCAGAAGTTTCATCGCAGAAGGCCGAACGGTGTTCCAAGGGTCTCCTTTGGCGTGTCAGAGAAGATAGGTGTATGTGCTGGGTGATCCCGTTTGTCGTTGAGAAGCCTGGAAAAAGGCAGTATTCCCCCCACTGGAAAGGTAGATAGTGGCGGCCTCAAGGCTGACTGAAAAGACATTGTTGTTACCCGTCTTCTAGTCACCCTTAGGAATGCCTCCGGGAAGAAAGTGCGTTTTCTCCTATGAATCCAGGGGGTCTCCAGGGCCTTGCTAGGAGCTCATCCCACGCGTGCCCTAGCTAAAGTGCGAAGTAAAGGCGAGCCCTAGCCTCGAGGTAAGCACGAGTGCTTCCTGTCAGCAGGGTTTTGTGTGCAGCCATCTCCCTGAGCCCTGACTCGATGCCAGAGTGCTTTAACTCCTCTACGGCTTTCCGTAAGGCCTAGGAGAGTCACGTCTGAATTCCCTCCTGAGGGAGAGCGTGTGCACTGGGAGTCCCCTTCTCGTTTTCCGAGCAACGTAACACAGAACAGGCTGTTGGGGGTCAGCTCTTTCTACGCATGGGGGAGGGCAATGAACTGATTCTCGCTTGCGGAGCAGGCCGTGTACACGTGTCAGGCAGCCCCAGGGCAACGCTTCTGCCAGTATTACGTTCAACCTGGCTCTCCCTCTGGGGAGGCCCCCTGAAGTGCACTGAAAGAATCCCTGAGCCTAAAGTGCCTCCTGGCAACTCTTACCTGTCACTCTCCTACTACTGGGACGCCAGGTACACTGTAGGTCCAGCCTGGGAGAAACTACAGAGAAACCGGTAAAGTTGTGAGGCACTGGGTCGATCCAACGTCACGTAGGCCTGACTAAGTCATTCAGCGGCTAATAATGCCCTTCATGGCGCGCCAAACAAACACCCCGAGTCCAATGAAGCGCGATCATAGAAAGGCCCAGTGTGGCTGAAAGTCTCCAGTCGTCAGTCAGAGAGCGCTGCTCAATGGGCTGCGTGGTCACGTTGGAAACTGGAGAATGTGGGAGGAGCCCGGCTTCCCCCCTTCGGAAAGCAACTGCGTTGCAGCTTCCAAGCCGCCCGAAAACCACACCAGCAAGGATACGCTTCACTCCGCAGATGCCTCTGAGGAGCAGTGAGTTTGTCCAAAAGAAACCCCGTGCTTGCGATTCCTTCCTGGGAGCTCACCCCCGGAGCCAACTGTAGCTAAAGTGCCAAGTAAATGTGACCTCCGGTCCCGAGGCAAGGTGCACTGTTTCCCACTGCCAGAGATAGGGGGTGCACCAGTCTCCAGGAAGTCTTAGTCCATGGACGCCTTCACCTTTAGTATGCCCCACAGCGCTCAAGGCTCTCACGTGGGCCCTTGTTTCCAAGGAAGCACACGGTGTACCCAAAGCCTTCTGAGCACGATCAAGGGATACACAGCTCTGGGAACACCGTCCCTCACTATGCAGTTGGAAGGGCCGGGGACTAATGTGTTCTCTATGGCTAGCGTGCCACAGCTTCGAAGCGGCCTCAGGAACGCGGTTCTTGGCAGGCTTTTGCTCCAGGCGTGTCGGCCACATTGAGGAAACCTAAGCTGCCCTGAAAGAAACCACCGGGGCCTCCAGTGCAGTTTGGGGGCTCCTGCTCGACGTCTCTCTAAGTGATGCGGAAACTGGCCTTTAGGCCCGGCCCGAAAGAGAGATTTACCCTGAGCCTTGCTAGGCACTTGGAACATCCAGAGTCACCTAGGCCTACTGAGGGCATGTAGAGGATTATGCCGTTCACCACATGCAGAACACACTGCATCCAGAAGTTTCATCGCAGAAGGCCGAACGGTGTTCCAAGGGTCTCCTTTGGCGTGTCAGAGAAGATAGGTGTATGTGCTGGGTGATCCCGTTTGTCGTTGAGAAGCCTGGAAAAAGGCAGTATTCCCCCCACTGGAAAGGTAGATAGTGGCGGCCTCAAGGCTGACTGAAAAGACATTGTTGTTACCCGTCTTCTAGTCACCCTTAGGAATGCCTCCGGGAAGAAAGTGCGTTTTCTCCTATGAACCCAGGGGCTCTCCAGGGCCTTGCTAGGAGCTCATCCCACGCTTGCCCTAGCTAAAGTGCGAAGTAAAGGCGAGCCCTAGCCTCGAGGTAAGCACGAGTGCTTCCTGTCAGCAGGGTTTTGTGTGCAGCCATCTCCCTGAGCCCTGACTCGATGCCAGAGTGCTTTAACTCCTCTACGGCTTTCCGTAAGGCCTAGGAGAGTCACGTCTGAATTCCCTCCTGAGGGAGAGCGTGTGCACTGGGAGTCCCCTTCTCGTTTTCCGAGCAACGTAACACAGAACAGGCTGTTGGGGGTCAGCTCTTTCTACGCATGGGGGAGGGCAATGAACTGATTCTCGCTTGCGGAGCAGGCCGTGTACACGTGTCAGGCAGCCCCAGGGCAACGCTTCTGCCAGTATTACGTTCAACCTGGCTCTCCCTCTGGGGAGGCCCCCTGAAGTGCACTGAAAGAATCCCTGAGCCTAAAGTGCCTCCTGGCAACTCTTACCTGTCACTCTCCTACTACTGGGACGCCAGGTACACTGTAGGTCCAGCCTGGGAGAAACTACAGAGAAACCGGTAAAGTTGTGAGGCACTGGGTCGATCCAACGTCACGTAGGCCTGACTAAGTCATTCAGCGGCTAATAATGCCCTTCATGGCGCGCCAAACAAACACCCCGAGTCCAATGAAGCGCGATCATAGAAAGGCCCAGTGTGGCTGAAAGTCTCCAGTCGTCAGTCAGAGAGCGCTGCTCAATGGGCTGCGTGGTCACGTTGGAAACTGGAGAATGTGGGAGGAGCCCGGCTTCCCCCCTTCGGAAAGCAACTGCGTTGCAGCTTCCAAGCCGCCCGAAAACCACACCAGCAAGGATACGCTTCACTCCGCAGATGCCTCTGAGGAGCAGTGAGTTTGTCCAAAAGAAACCCCGTGCTTGCGATTCCTTCCTGGGAGCTCACCCCCGGAGCCAACTGTAGCTAAAGTGCCAAGTAAATGTGACCTCCGGTCCCGAGGCAAGGTGCACAGTTTCCCACTGCCAGAGATAGGGGGTGCACCAGTCTCCAGGAAGTCTTAGTCCATGGACGCCTTTACCTTTAGTATGCCCCACAGCGCTCAAGGCTCTCACGTGGGCCCTTGTTTCCAAGGAAGCACACGGTGTACCCAAAGCCTTCTGAGCACGATCAAGGGATACACAGCACTGGGAACACCGTCCCTCACTATGCAGTTGGAAGGGCCGGGGACTAATGTGTTCTCTATGGCTAGCGTGCCACAGCTTCGAAGTGGCCTCAGGAACGCGGTTCTTGACAGGCTTTTGCTCCAGGCGTGTCGGCCACACTGAGGAAACCTAAGCTGCCCTGAAAGAAACCACCGGGGCCTCCAGTGCAGTTTGGGGGCTCCTGCTCGACGTCTCTCTAAGTGATGCGGAAACTGGCCTTTAGGCCCGGCCCGAAAGAGAGATTTACCCTGAGCCTTGCTAGGCACTTGGAACATCCAGAGTCACCTAGGCCTACTGAGGGCATGTAGAGGATTATGCCGTTCACCACATGCAGAACACACTGCATCCAGAAGTTTCATCGCAGAAGGCCGAACGGTGTTCCAAGGGTCTCCTTTGGCGTGTCAGAGAAGATAGGTGTATGTGCTGGGTGATCCCGTTTGTCGTTGAGAAGCCTGGAAAAAGGCAGTATTCCCCCCACTGGAAAGGTAGATAGTGGCGGCCTCAAGGCTGACTGAAAAGACATTGTTGTTACCCGTCTTCTAGTCACCCTTAGGAATGCCTCCGGGAAGAAAGTGCGTTTTCTCCTATGAATCCAGGGGGTCTCCAGGGCCTTGCTAGGAGCTCATCCCACGCGTGCCCTAGCTAAAGTGCGAAGTAAAGGCGAGCCCTAGCCTCGAGGTAAGCACGAGTGCTTCCTGTCAGCAGGGTTTTGTGTGCAGCCATCTCCCTGAGCCCTGACTCGATGCCAGAGTGCTTTAACTCCTCTACGGCTTTCCGTAAGGCCTAGGAGAGTCACGTCTGAATTCCCTCCTGAGGGAGAGCGTGTGCACTGGGAGTCCCCTTCTCGTTTTCCGAGCAACGTAACACAGAACAGGCTGTTGGGGGTCAGCTCTTTCTACGCATGGGGGAGGGCAATGAACTGATTCTCGCTTGCGGAGCAGGCCGTGTACACGTGTCAGGCAGCCCCAGGGCAACGCTTCTGCCAGTATTACGTTCAACCTGGCTCTCCCTCTGGGGAGGCCCCCTGAAGTGCACTGAAAGAATCCCTGAGCCTAAAGTGCCTCCTGGCAACTCTTACCTGTCACTCTCCTACTACTGGGACGCCAGGTACACTGTAGGTCCAGCCTGGGAGAAACTACAGAGAAACCGGTAAAGTTGTGAGGCACTGGGTCGATCCAACGTCACATAGGCCTGACTAAGTCATTCAGCGGCTAATAATGCCCTTCATGGCGCGCCAAACAAACACCCCGAGTCCAATGAAGCGCGATCATAGAAAGGCCCAGTGTGGCTGAAAGTCTCCAGTCGTCAGTCAGAGAGCGCTGCTCAATGGGCTGCGTGGTCACGTTGGAAACTGGAGAATGTGGGAGGAGCCCGGCTTCCCCCCTTCGGAAAGCAACTGCGTTGCAGCTTCCAAGCCGCCCGAAAACCACACCAGCAAGGATACGCTTCACTCCGCAGATGCGTCTGAGGAGCAGTGAGTTTGTCCAAAAGAAACCCCGTGCTTGCGATTCCTTCCTGGGAGCTCACCCCCGGAGCCAACTGTAGCTAAAGTGCCAAGTAAATGTGACCTCCGGTCCCGAGGCAAGGTGCACAGTTTCCCACTGCCAGAGATAGGGGGTGCACCAGTCTCCAGGAAGTCTTAGTCCATGGACGCCTTTACCTTTAGTATGCCCCACAGCGCTCAAGGCTCTCACGTGGGCCCTTGTTTCCAAGGAAGCACACGGTGTACCCAAAGCCTTCTGAGCACGATCAAGGGATACACAGCTCTGGGAACACCGTCCCTCACTATGCAGTTGGAAGGGCCGGGGACTAATGTGTTCTCTATGGCTAGCGTGCCACAGCTTCGAAGTGGCCTCAGGAACGCGGTTCTTGACAGGCTTTTGCTCCAGGCGTGTCGGCCACACTGAGGAAACCTAAGCTGCCCTGAAAGAAACCACCGGGGCCTCCAGTGCAGTTTGGGGGCTCCTGCTCGACGTCTCTCTAAGTGATGCGGAAACTGGCCTTTAGGCCCGGCCCGAAAGAGAGATTTACCCTGAGCCTTGCTAGGCACTTGGAACATCCAGAGTCACCTAGGCCTACTGAGGGCATGTAGAGGATTATGCCGTTCACCACATGCAGAACACACTGCATCCAGAAGTTTCATCGCAGAAGGCCGAACGGTGTTCCAAGGGTCTCCTTTGGCGTGTCAGAGAAGATAGGTGTATGTGCTGGGTGATCCCGTTTGTCGTTGAGAAGCCTGGAAAAAGGCAGTATTCCCCCCACTGGAAAGGTAGATAGTGGCGGCCTCAAGGCTGACTGAAAAGACATTGTTGTTACCCGTCTTCTAGTCACCCTTAGGAATGCCTCCGGGAAGAAAGTGCGTTTTCTCCTATGAATCCAGGGGGTCTCCAGGGCCTTGCTAGGAGCTCATCCCACGCGTGCCCTAGCTAAAGTGCGAAGTAAAGGCGAGCCCTAGCCTCGAGGTAAGCACGAGTGCTTCCTGTCAGCAGGGTTTTGTGTGCAGCCATCTCCCTGAGCCCTGACTCGATGCCAGAGTGCTTTAACTCCTCTACGGCTTTCCGTAAGGCCTAGGAGAGTCACGTCTGAATTCCCTCCTGAGGGAGAGCGTGTGCACTGGGAGTCCCCTTCTCGTTTTCCGAGCAACGTAACACAGAACAGGCTGTTGGGGGTCAGCTCTTTCTACGCATGGGGGAGGGCAATGAACTGATTCTCGCTTGCGGAGCAGGCCGTGTACACGTGTCAGGCAGCCCCAGGGCAACGCTTCTGCCAGTATTACGTTCAACCTGGCTCTCCCTCTGGGGAGGCCCCCTGAAGTGCACTGAAAGAATCCCTGAGCCTAAAGTGCCTCCTGGCAACTCTTACCTGTCACTCTCCTACTACTGGGACGCCAGGTACACTGTAGGTCCAGCCTGGGAGAAACTACAGAGAAACCGGTAAAGTTGTGAGGCACTGGGTCGATCCAACGTCACATAGGCCTGACTAAGTCATTCAGCGGGTAATAATGCCCTTCATGGCGCGCCAAACAAACACCCCGAGTCCAATGAAGCGCGATCATAGAAAGGCCCAGTGTGGCTGAAAGTCTCCAGTCGTCAGTCAGAGAGCGCTGCTCAATGGGCTGCGTGGTCACGTTGGAAACTGGAGAATGTGGGAGGAGCCCGGCTTCCCCCCTTCGGAAAGCAACTGCGTTGCAGCTTCCAAGCCGCCCGAAAACCACACCAGCAAGGATACGCTTCACTCCGCAGATGCGTCTGAGGAGCAGTGAGTTTGTCCAAAAGAAACCCCGTGCTTGCGATTCCTTCCTGGGAGCTCACCCCCGGAGCCAACTGTAGCTAAAGTGCCAAGTAAATGTGACCTCCGGTCCCGAGGCAAGGTGCACAGTTTCCCACTGCCAGAGATAGGGGGTGCACCAGTCTCCAGGAAGTCTTAGTCCATGGACGCCTTCACCTTTAGTATGCCCCACAGCGCTCAAGGCTCTCACGTGGGCCCTTGTTTCCAAGGAAGCACACGGTGTACCCAAAGCCTTCTGAGCACGATCAAGGGATACACAGCTCTGGGAACACCGTCCCTCACTATGCAGTTGGAAGGGCCGGGGACTAATGTGTTCTCTATGGCTAGCGTGCCACAGCTTCGAAGCGGCCTCAGGAACGCGGTTCTTGGCAGGCTTTTGCTCCAGGCGTGTCGGCCACATTGAGGAAACCTAAGCTGCCCTGAAAGAAACCACCGGGGCCTCCAGTGCAGTTTGGGGGCTCCTGCTCGACGTCTCTCTAAGTGATGCGGAAACTGGCCTTTAGGCCCGGCCCGAAAGAGAGATTTACCCTGAGCCTTGCTAGGCACTTGGAACATCCAGAGTCACCTAGGCCTACTGAGGGCATGTAGAGGATTATGCCGTTCACCACATGCAGAACACACTGCATCCAGAAGTTTCATCGCAGAAGGCCGAACGGTGTTCCAAGGGTCTCTTTGGCGTGTCAGAGAAGATAGGTGTATGGGCTGGGTGATCCCGTTTGTCGTTGAGAAGCCTGGAAAAAGGCAGTATTCCCCCCACTGGAAAGGTAGATAGTGGCGGCCTCAAGGCTGACTGAAAAGACATTGTTGTTACCCGTCTTCTAGTCACCCTTAGGAATGCCTCCGGGAAGAAAGTGCGTTTTCTCCTATGAACCCAGGGGCTCTCCAGGGCCTTGCTAGGAGCTCATCCCACGCTTGCCCTAGCTAAAGTGCGAAGTAAAGGCGAGCCCTAGCCTCGAGGTAAGCACGAGTGCTTCCTGTCAGCAGGGTTTTGTGTGCAGCCATCTCCCTGAGCCCTGACTCGATGCCAGAGTGCTTTAACTCCTCTACGGCTTTCCGTAAGGCCTAGGAGAGTCACGTCTGAATTCCCTCCTGAGGGAGAGCGTGTGCACTGGGAGTCCCCTTCTCGTTTTCCGAGCAACGTAACACAGAACAGGCTGTTGGGGGTCAGCTCTTTCTACGCATGGGGGAGGGCAATGAACTGATTCTCGCTTGCGGAGCAGGCCGTGTACACGTGTCAGGCAGCCCCAGGGCAACGCTTCTGCCAGTATTACGTTCAACCTGGCTCTCCCTCTGGGGAGGCCCCCTGAAGTGCACTGAAAGAATCCCTGAGCCTAAAGTGCCTCCTGGCAACTCTTACCTGTCACTCTCCTACTACTGGGACGCCAGGTACACTGTAGGTCCAGCCTGGGAGAAACTACAGAGAAACCGGTAAAGTTGTGAGGCACTGGGTCGATCCAACGTCACGTAGGCCTGACTAAGTCATTCAGCGGCTAATAATGCCCTTCATGGCGCGCCAAACAAACACCCCGAGTCCAATGAAGCGCGATCATAGAAAGGCCCAGTGTGGCTGAAAGTCTCCAGTCGTCAGTCAGAGAGCGCTGCTCAATGGGCTGCGTGGTCACGTTGGAAACTGGAGAATGTGGGAGGAGCCCGGCTTCCCCCCTTCGGAAAGCAACTGCGTTGCAGCTTCCAAGCCGCCCGAAAACCACACCAGCAAGGATACGCTTCACTCCGCAGATGCGTCTGAGGAGCAGTGAGTTTGTCCAAAAGAAACCCCGTGCTTGCGATTCCTTCCTGGGAGCTCACCCCCGGAGCCAACTGTAGCTAAAGTGCCAAGTAAATGTGACCTCCGGTCCCGAGGCAAGGTGCACAGTTTCCCACTGCCAGAGATAGGGGGTGCACCAGTCTCCAGGAAGTCTTAGTCCATGGACGCCTTCACCTTTAGTATGCCCCACAGCGCTCAAGGCTCTCACGTGGGCCCTTGTTTCCAAGGAAGCACACGGTGTACCCAAAGCCTTCTGAGCACGATCAAGGGATACAGAGCTCTGGGAACACCGTCCCTCACTATGCAGTTGGAAGGGCCGGGGACTAATGTGTTCTCTATGGCTAGCGTGCCACAGCTTCGAAGCGGCCTCAGGAACGCGGTTCTTGGCAGGCTTTTGCTCCAGGCGTGTCGGCCACATTGAGGAAACCTAAGCTGCCCTGAAAGAAACCACCGGGGCCTCCAGTGCAGTTTGGGGGCTCCTGCTCGACGTCTCTCTAAGTGATGCGGAAACTGGCCTTTAGGCCCGGCCCGAAAGAGAGATTTACCCTGAGCCTTGCTAGGCACTTGGAACATCCAGAGTCACCTAGGCCTACTGAGGGCATGTAGAGGATTATGCAGTTCACCACATGCAGAACACACTGCATCCAGAAGTTTCATCGCAGAAGGCCGAACGGTGTTCCAAGGGTCTCCTTTGGCGTGTCAGAGAAGATAGGTGTATGTGCTGGGTGATCCCGTTTGTCGTTGAGAAGCCTGGAAAAAGGCAGTATTCCCCCCACTGGAAAGGTAGATAGTGGTGGCCTCAAGGCTGACTGAAAAGACATTGTTGTTACCCGTCTTCTAGTCACCCTTAGGAATGCCTCCGGGAAGAAAGTGCGTTTTCTCCTATGAATCCAGGGGGTCTCCAGGGCCTTGCTAGGAGCTCATCCCACGCGTGCCCTAGCTAAAGTGCGAAGTAAAGGCGAGCCCTAGCCTCGAGGTAAGCACGAGTGCTTCCTGTCAGCAGGGTTTTGTGTGCAGCCATCTCCCTGAGCCCTGACTCGATGCCAGAGTGCTTTAACTCCTCTACGGCTTTCCGTAAGGCCTAGGAGAGTCACGTCTGAATTCCCTCCTGAGGGAGAGCGTGTGCACTGGGAGTCCCCTTCTCGTTTTCCGAGCAACGTAACACAGAACAGGCTGTTGGGGGTCAGCTCTTTCTACGCATGGGGGAGGGCAATGAACTGATTCTCGCTTGCGGAGCAGGCCGTGTCCACGTGTCAGGCAGCCCCAGGGCAACGCTTCTGCCAGTATTACGTTCAACCTGGCTCTCCCTCTGGGGAGGCCCCCTGAAGTGCACTGAAAGAATCCCTGAGCCTAAAGTGCCTCCTGGCAACTCTTACCTGTCACTCTCCTACTACTGGGACGCCAGTTACACTGTAGGTCCAGCCTGGGAGAAACTACAGAGAAACCGGTAAAGTTGTGAGGCACTGGGTCGATCCAACGTCACGTAGGCCTGACTAAGTCATTCAGCGGCTAATAATGCCCTTCATGGCGCGCCAAACAAACACCCCGAGTCCAATGAAGCGCGATCATAGAAAGGCCCAGTGTGGCTGAAAGTCTCCAGTCGTCAGTCAGAGAGCGCTGCTCAATGGGCTGCGTGGTCACGTTGGAAACTGGAGAATGTGGGAGGAGCCCGGCTTCCCCCCTTCGGAAAGCAACTGCGTTGCAGCTTCCAAGCCGCCCGAAAACCACACCAGCAAGGATACGCTTCACTCCGCAGATGCCTCTGAGGAGCAGTGAGTTTGTCCAAAAGAAACCCCGTGCTTGCGATTCCTTCCTGGGAGCTCACCCCCGGAGCCAACTGTAGCTAAAGTGCCAAGTAAATGTGACCTCCGGTCCCGAGGCAAGGTGCACAGTTTCCCACTGCCAGAGATAGGGGGTGCACCAGTCTCCAGGAAGTCTTAGTCCATGGACGCCTTCACCTTTAGTATGCCCCACAGCGCTCAAGGCTCTCACGTGGGCCCTTGTTTCCAAGGAAGCACACGGTGTACCCAAAGCCTTCTGAGCACGATCAAGGGATACACAGCTCTGGGAACACCGTCCCTCACTATGCAGTTGGAAGGGCCGGGGACTAATGTGTTCTCTATGGCTAGCGTGCCACAGCTTCGAAGCGGCCTCAGGAACGCGGTTCTTGGCAGGCTTTTGCTCCAGGCGTGTCGGCCACATTGAGGAAACCTAAGCTGCCCTGAAAGAAACCACCGGGGCCTCCAGTGCAGTTTGGGGGCTCCTGCTCGACGTCTCTCTAAGTGATGCGGAAACTGGCCTTTAGGCCCGGCCCGAAAGAGAGATTTACCCTGAGCCTTGCTAGGCACTTGGAACATCCAGAGTCACCTAGGCCTACTGAGGGCATGTAGAGGATTATGCCGTTCACCACATGCAGAACACACTGCATCCAGAAGATTCATCGCAGAAGGCCGAACGGTGTTCCAAGGGTCTCTTTGGCGTGTCAGAGAAGATAGGTGTATGTGCTGGGTGATCCCGTTTGTCGTTGAGAAGCCTGGAAAAAGGCAGTATTCCCCCCACTGGAAAGGTAGATAGTGGCGGCCTCAAGGCTGACTGAAAAGACATTGTTGTTACCCGTCTTCTAGTCACCCTTAGGAATGCCTCCGGGAAGAAAGTGCGTTTTCTCCTATGAACCCAGGGGCTCTCCAGGGCCTTGCTAGGAGCTCATCCCACGCTTGCCCTAGCTAAAGTGCGAAGTAAAGGCGAGCCCTAGCCTCGAGGTAAGCACGAGTGCTTCCTGTCAGCAGGGTTTTGTGTGCAGCCATCTCCCTGAGCCCTGACTCGATGCCAGAGTGCTTTAACTCCTCTACGGCTTTCCGTAAGGCCTAGGAGAGTCACGTCTGAATTCCCTCCTGAGGGAGAGCGTGTGCACTGGGAGTCCCCTTCTCGTTTTCCGAGCAACGTAGCACAGAACAGGCTGTTGGGGGTCAGCTCTTTCTACGCATGGGGGAGGGCAATGAACTGATTCTCGCTTGCGGAGCAGGCCGTGTACACGTGTCAGGCAGCCCCAGGGCAACGCTTCTGCCACTATTACGTTCAACCTGGCTCTCCCTCTGGGGAGGCCCCCTGAAGTGCACTGAAAGAATCCCTGAGCCTAAAGTGCCTCCTGGCAACTCTTACCTCTCACTCTCCTACTACTGGGACGCAAGGTACACTGTAGGTCCAGCCTGAGAGAAACTACAGAGAAACCGGTAAAGTTGTGAGGCACTGGGTCGATCCAACGTCACGTAGGCCTGACTAAGTCATTCAGCGGGTAATAATGCCCTTCACGGCGCGCCAAACAAACACCCCGAATCCAATGAAGCACGATCATAGAAAGGCCCAGTGTGGCTGAAAGTCTCCAGTCGTCAGTCAGAGAGCGCTGCTCAATGTGCTGCGTGGTCACGTTGGAAACTGGAGAATGTGGGAGGAGCCCGGCTTCCCCCCTTTGGAAAGCAACTGCGTTGCAGCTTCCAAGCCGCCTGAAAACCACACCAGCAAGGATACGCTTCACTCCGCAGATGCCTCTGAGGAGCAGTGAGTTTGTCCAAAAGAAACCCCGTGCTTGCGATTCCTTACTGGGAGCTCACCCCCGGAGCCAACTGTAGCTAAAGTGCCAACTAAATGTGACCTCTGGTCCCGAGGCAAGGTGCACAGTTTCCCACTGCCAGAGATAGGGGGTGCACCAGTCTCCAGGAAGTCTTAGTCCATGGGCGCCTTTACCTTTAGTATGCCTCACAGCACTCAAGGCTCTCACGTGGGCCCTTGTTTCCAAGGAAGCACACGGTGTACCCAAAGCCTTCTGAGCACGATCAAGGGATACACAGCTCTGGGAACACCATCCCTCACTATGCAGTTGGAAGGGCCGGGGACTAATGTGTTCTCTATGGCTAGCGTGCCACAGCTTCGAAGCGGCCTCAGGAACGCGGTTCTTGGCAGGCTTTTGCTCCAGGCGTGTTGGCCACATTGAGGAATCCTAAGCTGCCCTGAAAGAAACCACCGGGGCCTCCAGTGCAGTTTGGGGGCTCCTGCTCGACGTCTCTCTAAGTGATGCGGAAACTGGCCTTTAGGTCCGGCCCGAAAGAGAGATTTACCCTGAGCCTTGCTAGGCACTTGGGACATCCAGCGTCACCTAGGCATACTGAGGGCATGTAGAGGATTATGCCGTTCACCACATGCAGAACACACTGCATCCAGAAGTTTCATCGCAGAAGGCCGAACTGTGTTCCAAGGGTCTCCTTTGGATTGTCAGAGAAGATAGGTGTATGTGCTGGGTGATCCCGTTTGTATTTGAGAAGCCTGGAAAAAGGAAGTATTCCCCCCACTGGAAAGGTAGATAGTGGCGGCCTCAAGGCTGACTGAAAAGACATTGTTGTTACCCGTCTTCTAGTCACCCTTAGGCATGCCTCCGGGAAGAAAGTGCGTTTTCTCCTATGAATCCAGGGGGTCTGCAGGGCCTTGCTAGGAGCTCATCCCACGCTTGCCCTAGCTAAAGTGCGAAGTAAAGGCGAGCCCTAGCCTCGAGGTAAGCTCGAGTGCTTCCTGTCAGCAGGGTTTTGTGTGCAGCCATCTCCCTGAGCCCTGACTCGATGCCAGAGTGCTTTAACTCCTCTACGGCTTTCCGTAAGGCCTAGGAGAGTCACGTCTGAATTCCCTCCTGAGGGAGAGCGTGTGCACTGGGAGTCCCCTTCTCGTTTTCCGAGCAACGTAGCACAGAACAGGCTGTTGGGGGTCAGCTCTTTCTACGCATGGGGGAGGGCAATGAACTGATTCTCGCTTGTGGAGCAGGCCGTGTACACGTGTTAGGCAGCCCCAGGGCAACGCTTCTGCCAGTATTACGTTCAACCTGGCTCTCCCTCTGGGGAGGCCCCCTGAAGTGCACTGAAAGAATCCCTGAGCCTAACGTGCCTCCTGGCAACTCTTACCTGTCACTCTCCTACTACTGGGACGCAAGGTACACTGTAGGTACAGCCTGAGAGAAACTGCAGAGAAACCGGTAAAATTGTGAGCCACTGGGTCGATCCAACGTCACGTAGGCCTGACTAAGTCATTCAGCGGGTAATAATGCCCTTCATGGCGCGCCAAACAAACACCCCGAGTCCAATGAAGCGCGATCATAGAAAGGCCCAGTGTGGCTGAAAGTCTCCAGTCGTCAGTCAGAGAGCGCTGCTCAATGGGCTGCGTGGTCACGTTGGAAACTGGAGAATGTGGGAGGAGCCCGGCTTCCCCCCTTTGGAAAGCAACTGCGTTGCAGCTTCCAAGCCGCCTGAAAACCACACCAGCAAGGATACGCTTCACTCCGCAGATGCCTCTGAGGAGCAGTGAGTTTGTCCAAAAGAAACCCCGTGCTTGCGATTCCTTCCTGGGAGCTCACCCCCGGAGCCAACTGTAGCTAAAGTGCCAACTAAATGTGACCTCTGGTCCCGAGGCAAGGTGCACAGTTTCCCACTGCCAGAGATAGGGGGTGCACCAGTCTCCAGGAAGTCTTAGTCCATGGGCGCCTTTACCTTTAGTATGCCTCACAGCGCTCAAGGCTCTCACGTGGGCCCTTGTTTCCAAGGAAGCACACGGTGTACCCAAAGCCTTCTGAGCACGATCAAGGGATACACAGCTCTGGGAACACCATCCCTCACTATGCAGTTGGAAGGGCCGGGGACTAATGTGTTCTCTATGGCTAGCGTGCCACAGCTTCGACGCGGCCTCAGGAACGCGGTTCTTGGCAGGCTTTTGCTCCAGGCGTGTTGGCCACATTGAGGAAACCTAAGCTGCCCTGAAAGAAACCACCGGGGCCTCCAGTGCAGTTTGGGGGCTCCTGCTCGACGTCTCTCTAAGTGATGCGGAAACTGGCCTTTAGGTCCGGCCCGAAAGAGAGATTTACCCTGAGCCTTGCTAGGCACTTGGGACGTCCAGAGTCACTTAGGCCTACTGAGGGCATTTAGAGGATTATGCCATTCACCACATGCAGAACACACTGCATCCAGTAGTTTCATCGCAGAAGGCCGAAGTGTGTTCCAAGTGTCTCCTTTGGATTGTCAGAGAAGATAGGTGTATGTGCTGGGTGATCCCGTTTGTAGTTGAGAAGCCTGGAAAATGGCAGTATTCCCCCCACTTGAAAGGTAGATAGTGGCGGCCTCAAGGATGACTGAAAAGACATTGTTGTTACCCGTCTTCTAGTCACCCTTAGGAATGCCTCCGGGAAGAAAGTGCGTTTTCTCCTATGAATCCAGGGGGTCTCCAGGGCCTTGCTAGGAGCTCATCCCACGCGTGCCCTAGCTAAAGTGCGAAGTAAAGGCGAGCCCTAGCCTCGAGGTAAGCACGAGTGCTTCCTGTCAGCAGGGTTTTGTGTGCAGCCATCTCCCTGAGCCCTGACTCGATGCCAGAGTGCTTTAACTCCTCTACGGCTTTCCGTAAGGCCTAGGAGAGTCACGTCTGAATTCCCTCCTGAGGGAGAGCGTGTGCACTGGGAGTCCCCTTCTCGTTTTCCGAGCAACGTAACACAGAACAGGCTGTTGGGGGTCAGCTCTTTCTACGCATGGGGGAGGGCAATGAACTGATTCTCGCTTGTGGAGCAGGCCGTGTACACGTGTTAGGCAGCCCCAGGGCAACGCTTCTGCCAGTATTACGTTCAACCTGGCTCTCCCTCTGGGGAGGCCCCCTGAAGTGCACTGAAAGAATCCCTGAGCCTAACGTGCCTCCTGGCAACTCTTACCTGTCACTCTCCTACTACTGGGACGCAAGGTACACTGTAGGTACAGCCTGAGAGAAACTGCAGAGAAACCGGTAAAATTGTGAGCCACTGGGTCGATCCAACGTCACGTAGGCCTGACTAAGTCATTCAGCGGGTAATAATGCCCTTCATGGCGCGCCAAACAAACCCCCCGAGTCCAATGAAGCGCGATCATAGAAAGGCCCAGTGTGGCTGAAAGTCTCCAGTCGTCAGTCAGAGAGCGCTGCTCAATGTGCTGCGTGGTCACGTTGGAAACTGGAGAATGTGGGAGGAGCCCGGCTTCCCCCCTTTGGAAAGCAACTGCGTTGCAGCTTCCAAGCCGCCTGAAAACCACACCAGCAAGGATACGCTTCACTCCGCAGATGCCTCTGAGGAGCAGTGAGTTTGTCCAAAAGAAACCCCGTGCTTGCGATTCCTTCCTGGGAGCTCACCCCCGGAGCCAACTGTAGCTAAAAAGCCAACTAAATGTGACCTCTGGTCCCGAGACAAGGTGCACAGTTTCCCACTGCCAGAGATAGGGGGTGCACCAGTCTCCAGGAAGTCTTAGTCCATGGGCGCCTTTACCTTTAGTATGCCTCACAGCGCTCAAGGCTCTCACGTGGGCCCTTGTTTCCAAGGAAGCACACGGTGTACCCAAAGCCTTCTGAGCACGATCAAGGGATACACAGCTCTGAGAACACCATCCCTCACTATGCAGTTGGAAGGGCCGGGGACTAATGTGTTCTCTATGGCTAGCGTGCCACAGCTTCGAAGCGGCCTCAGGAACGCGGTTCTTTTCAGGCTTTTGCTCCAGGCGTGTTGGCCACATTGAGGAAACCTAAGCTGCCCTGAAAGAAACCACCGGGTCCTCAAGTGCAGTTTGGGGGCTCCTGCTCGACGTCTCTCTAAGTGATGCGGAAACTGGCCTTTAGGTCCGGCCCGAAAGAGAGATTTACCCTGAGCCTTGCTAGGCACTTGGAACATCCAGAGTCACCTAGGCCTACTGAGGGCATTTAGAGGATTATGCCATTCACCACATGCAGAACACACTGCATCCAGAAGTTTCATCGCAGAAGGCCGAAGTGTGTTCCAAGGGTCTCCTTTGGATTGTCAGAGAAGATAGGTGTATGTGCTGGGTGATCCCGTTTGTAGTTGAGAAGCCTGGAAAAAGGCAGTATTCCCCCCACTTGAAAGGTAGATAGTGGTGGCCTCAAGGCTGACTGAAAAGACATTGTTGTTACCCGTCTTCTAGTCACCCTTAGGAATGCCTCCGGGAAGAAAGTGCGTTTTCTCCTATGAATCCAGGGGGTCTCCAGGGCCTTGCTAGGAGCTCATCCCACGCTTGCCCTAGCTAAAGTGCGAAGTAAACGCGAGCCCTAGCCTCGAGGTAAGCACGAGTGCTTCCTGTCAGCAGGGTTTTATGTGCAGCCATCTCCCTGAGCCCTGACTAGATGTCAGAGTGCTTTAACTCCTCTATGGCTTTCCGTAAGGCCTAGGAGAGTCACGTATGAATTCCCTCCTGAGGGAGAGCGTGTGCACTGGGAGTCCCCTTCTCGTTTTCCGAGCAACGTAGCACAGAACAGGCTGTTGGGGGTCAGCTCTTTCTACGCATGGGGGAGGGCAATGAACTGATTCTCGCTTGCGGAGCAGGCCGTGTACACGTGTTAGGCAGCCCCAGGGCAACGTTCAACCTGGCTCTCCCTGTGGGGAGGCCCCCTGAAGTGCACTGAAAGAATCCCTGAGCCTAAAGTGCCTCCTGGCAACTCTTACCTGTCACTCTCCTACTACTGGGACGCAAGGTACACTGTAGGTCCAGCCTGAGAGAAACTGCAGAGAAACCGGTAAAATTGTGAGGCACTGGGTCGATCCAACGTCACGTAGGCCTGACTAAGTCATTCAGCGGGTAATAATGCCCTTCATGGCGCGCCAAACAAACACCCCGTGTCCAATGAAGTGCGATCATAGAAAGGCCCAGTGTGGCTGAAAATCTCCAGTCGTCAGTCAGAGAGCGCTGCTCAATGTGCTGCGTGGTCACGTTGGAAACTGGAGAATGTGGGAGGAGCCCGGCTTCCCCCCTTTGGAAAGCAACTGCGTTGCAGCGGCCAAGCCGCCTGAAAACCACACCAGCAAGGATACGCTTCACTCCGCAGATGCCTCTGAGGAGCAGTGAGTTTTTCCAAAAGAAACCCCGTGCTTGCGATTCCTTCCTGGGAGCTCACCCCCGGAGCCAACTGTAGCTAAAGTGCCAAGTAAATGTGACCTCTGGTCCCGAGGCAAGGTGCACAGTTTCCCACCGCCAGAGATAGGGGGTGCACCAGTCTCCAGGAAGCCTTAGTCCATGGACGCCTTTACCTTTAGTATGCCTCACAGCGCTCAAGGCTCTCACGTGGGCCCTTGTTTCCAAGGAAGCACACGGTGTACCCAAAGCCTTCTGAGCACGATCAAGGGATACACAGCTCTGGGAACACCATCCCTCACTATGCAGTTGGAAGGGCCGGGGACTAATGTGTTCTCTATGGCTAGCGTGCCACAGCTTCGAAGCGGCCTCAGGAACGCGGTTCTTGGCAGGCTTTTGCTCCAGGCGTGTCGGCCACATTGAGGAAACCTAAGCTGCCCTGAAAGAAACCACCGGGGCCTCCAGTGCAGTTTGGGGGCTCCTGCTCGACGTCTCTCTAAGTGATGCGGAAACTGGCCTTTAGGTCCGGCCCGAAAGAGAGATTTACCCTGAGCCTTGCTAGGCACTTGGGACATCCAGAGTCACCTAGGCCTACTGAGGGCATGTAGAGGATTATGCCGTTCACCACATGCAGAACACACTGCATCCAGAAGTTTCATCGCAGAAGGCCGAACTGTGTTCCAAGGGTCTCATTTGGATTGTCAGAGAAGATAGGTGTATGTGCTGGGTGATCCCGTTTGTAGTTGAGAAGCCTGGAAAAAGGCAGTATTCCCCCCACTGGAAAGGTAGATAGTGGCGGCCTCAAGGCTGACTGAAAAGACATTGTTGTTACCCGTCTTCTAGTCATCCTTAGGCATGCCTCCGGGAAGAAAGTGCGTTTTCTCCTATGAATCCAGGGGGTCTCCAGGGCCTTGCTAGGAGCTCATCCCACGCTTGCCCTAGCTAAAGTGCGAAGTAAAGGCGAGCCCTAGCCTCGAGGTAAGCACGAGTGCTTCCTGTCAGCAGGGTTTTGTGTGCAGCCATCTCCCTGAGCCCTGACTCGATGCCAGAGTGCTTTAACTCCTCTACGGCTTTCCGTAAGGCCTAGGAGAGTCACGTATGAATTCCCTCCTGAGGGAGAGCGTGTGCACTGGGAGTCCCCTTCTCGTTTTCCGAGCAACGTAGCACAGAACAGGCTGTTGGGGGTCAGCTCTTTCTACGCATGTGGGAGGGCAATGAACTGATTCTCGCTTGCGGAGCAGGCCGTGTACACGTGTTAGGCAGCCCCAGGGCAACGCTTCTGTCAGTATTACGTTCAACCTAGCTCTCCATCTGGGGAGGCCCCCTGAAGTGCACTGAAAGAATCCCTGAGCCTAAAGTGCCTCCTGGCAACTCTTACCTGTCACTCTCCTACTAATGGGACGCAAGGTACACTGTAGGTCCGGCCTGAGAGAAACTACAGAGAAACCGGTAAAATTGTGAGGCAATGGGTCGATCCAACGTCACGTAGGCCTGACTAAGTCATTCAGCGGGTAATAATGCCCTTCATGGCGCGCCAAACAAACACCCCGAGTCCAATGAAGCGCGATCATAGAAAGGCCTAGTGTGGCTGAAAGTCTCCAGTCGTCAGTCAGAGAGCGCTGCTCAATGTGCTGCGTGGTCACGTTGGAAACTGGAGAATGTGGGAGGAGCCCGGCTTCCCCCCTTCGGAAAGCAACTGCGTTGCAGCTTCCAAGCCGCCTGAAAACCACACCAGCAAGGATACGCTTCACTCCGCAGATGCCTCTGAGGAGCAGTGAGTTTGTCCAAAAGAAACCCCGTGCTTGCGATTCCTTCCTGGGAGCTCACCCCCGGAGCCAACTGTAGCTAAAGTGCCAAGTAAATGTGACCTCTGGTCCCGAGGCAAGGTGCACAGTTTCCCACTGCCAGAGATAGGGGGTGCACCAGTCTCCAGGAAGTCTTAGTCCATGGACGCCTTTACCTTTAGTATGCCTCACAGCACTCAAGGCTCTCACGTGGGCCCTTGTTTCCAAGGAAGCTCACGGTGTACCCAAAGCCTTCTGAGCACGATCAAGGGTTACACAGCTCTGGGAACACCATCCCTCACTATGCAGTTGGGAGGGCCGGGGACTAATGTGTTCTCTATGGCTAGCGTGCCACAGCTTCAAAGCGGCCTCAGGAACGCGGTTCTTGGCAGGCTTTTGCTCCAGGCGTGTCAGCCACATTGAGGAAACCTAAGCTGCCTTGAAAGAAACCACCGGGGCCTCCAGTGCAGTTTGGGGGCTCCTGCTCGACGTCTCTCTAAGTGATGCGGAAACTGGCCTTTAGGTCCGGCCCGAAAGAGAGATTTACCCTGAGCCTTGCTAGGCACTTTGGACATCCAGAGTCACCTAGGCCTACTGAGGGCATGTAGAGGATTATGCCGTTCACCATATGCAGAACACACTGCATCCAGAAGTTTCATCGCAGAAGGCCGAAGTGTGTTCCAAGGGTCTCCTTTGGATTGTCAGAGAAGATAGGTGTATGTGCTGGGTGATCCCGTTTGTAGTTGAGAAGTCTGGAGAAACGCAGTATTCCCCCCACTTGAAAGGTAGATAGTGGCGGCCTCAAGGCTGACTGAAAAGATATTGTTGTTACCCGTCTTCTAGTCACCCTTAGGCATGCCTCCGGGAAGAAAGTGCGTTTTCTCCTATGAATCCAGGGGGTCTCCAGGGCCTTGCTAGGAGCTCATCCCACGCTTGCCCTAGCTAAAGTGCGAAGTTAACGCCAGCCGTAGCCTCGAGGTAAGCACGAGTGCTTCCTGTCAGCAGGGTTTTGTGTGCAGCCATCTCCCTGAGCCCTGACTCGATGCCAGAGTGCTTTAACTCCTCTACGGCTTTCCGCAAGGCCTAGGAGAGTCACGTATGAATTCCCTCCTGAGGGAGAGCGTGTGCACTGGGAGTCCCCTTCTCGTTTTCCGAGCAACGTAGCACAGAACAGGCTGTTGGGGGTCAGCTCTTTCTACGCATGCGGGAGGGCAATGAACTGATCCTCGCTTGCGGAGCAGGCCGTGTACACGTGTTAGGCAGCCCCAGGGCAATGCTTCTGCCAGTATTACGTTCAACCTGGCTCTCCCTCTGGGGAGGCCCCCTGAAGTGCACTGAAAGAATCCCTGAGCCTAAAGTGCCTCCTGGCAACTCTTACCTGTCACTCTCCTACTATTGCGACGCAAGGTACACTGTAGGTCCAGCCTGAGAGAAACTACAGAGAAACCGGTAAAATTGTGAGGCACTGGTTCGATCCAACGTCACGTAGGCCTGACTAAGTCATTCAGCGGGTAATAATGCCCTTCATGGCGCGCCAAACATACACCCTGAGTCCAATGAAGCGCGATCATAGAAAGGCCCAGTGTGGCTGAAAGTCTCCAGTCGTCAGTCAGAGAGCGCTGCTCAATGGGCTGCGTGGTCACGTTGGAAACTGGAGAATGTGGGAGGAGCCCGGCTTCACCCCTTTGGAAAGCAACTGCGTTGCAGCTTCCAAGCCGCCTGAAAACCACACCAGCAAGGATATGCTTCACTCCGCAGATGCCTCTGAGGAGCAGTGAGTTTGTCCAAAAGAAACCCCGTGCTTGCGATTCCTTCCTGGGAGCTCACCCCCGGAGCCAACTGTACCTAAAGTGCCAACTAAATGTGACCTCTGGTCCCGAGGCAAGGTGCACAGTTTCCCACTGCCAGAGATAGGGGGTGCACCAGTCTCCAGGAAGCCTTAGTCCATGGACGCCTTTACCTTTAGTATGCCTCACAGCGCTCAAGGCTCTCACGTGGGCCCTTGTTTCCAAGGAAGCACACGGTGTACCCAAAGCCTTCTGAGCACGATCAAGGGATACACAGCTCTGGGAACACCATCCCTCACTATGCAGTTGGAAGGGCCGGGGACTAATGTGTTCTCTATGGCTAGCGTGCCACAGCTTTGAAGCGGCCTCAGGAACGCGGTTCTTGGCAGGCTTTTGCTCCAGGCGTGTCGGCCACATTGAGGAAACCTAAGCTGCCCTGAAAGAAACCACCGGGGCCTCCAGTGCAGTTTGGGGGCTCCTGCTCGACGTCTCTCTAAGTGATGCGGAAACTGGCCTTTAGGTCCGGCCCGAAAGAGAGATTTACCCTGAGCCTTGCTAGGCACTTGGGACATCCACAGTCACCTAGGCCTACTGAGGGCATGTAGAGGATTATGCCATTCACCACATGCAGAACACACTGCATCCAGAAGTTTCATCGCAGAAGGCCGAAGTGTGTTCCAAGGGTCTCCTTTGGATTGTCAGAGAAGATAGGTGTATGTGCTGGGTGATCCCGTTTGTAGTTGAGAAGCCTGGAAAAAGGCAGTATTCCCCCCACTTGAAAGGTAGATAGTGGCGGCCTCAAGGCTGACTGAAAAGACATTGTTGTTACCCGTCTTCTAGTCACCCTTAGGCATGCCTCCGGGAAGAAAGTGCGTTTTCTCCTATGAATCCAGGGGGTCTCCAGGGCCTTGCTAGGAGCTCATCCCACGCTTGCCCTAGCTAAAGTGCGAAGTAAAGGCGAGCCCTAGCCTCGAGGTAAGCACGAGTGCTTCCTGTCAGCAGGGTTTTGTGTGCAGCCATCTCCCTGAGCCCTGACTCGATGCCAGAGTGCTTTAACTCCTCTACGGCTTTCCGTAAGGCCTAGGAGAGTCACGTATGAATTCCCTCCTGAGGGAGAGCGTGTGCACTGGGAGTCCCCTTCTCGTTTTCCGAGCAACGTAGCACAGAACAGGCTGTTGGGGGTCAGCTCTTTCTACGCATGGGGGAGGGCAATGAACTGATTCTCGCTTGCGGAGCAGGCCGTGTACACGTGTTAGGCAGCCCCAGGGCAACGCTTCTGTCAGTATTACGTTCAACCTGGCTCTCCCTCTGGGGAGGCCCCCTGAAGTGCACTGAAAGAATCCCTGAGCCTAAAGTGCCTCCTGGCAACTCTTACCTGTCACTCTCCTACTACTGGGACGCAAGGTACACTGTAGGTCCAGCCTGAGAGAAACTGCAGAGAAACCTGTAAAATTGTGAACCACTGGGTCGATCCAACGTCACGTAGGCCTGACTAAGTCATTCAGCGGGTAATAATGCCCTTCATGGCACGCCAAACAAACACCCTGAGTCCAATGAAGCGCGATCATAGAAAGGCCCAGTGTGGCTGAAAGTCTCCAGTCGTCAGTCAGAGAGCGCTGCTCAATGGGCTGCGTGGTCACGTTGGAAACTGGAGAATGTGGGAGGAGCCCGGCTTCCCCCCTTTGGAAAGCAACTGCGTTGCAGCTTCCAAGCCGCCTGAAAACCACACCAGCAAGGATACGCTTCACTCCGCAGATGCCTCTGAGGAGCAGTGAGTTTGTCCAAAAGAAACCCCGTGCTTGCGATTCCTTCCTGGGAGCTCACCCCCGGAGCCAACTGTAGCTAAAGTGCCAAGTAAATGTGACCTCTGGTCCCGAGGCAAGGTGCACAGTTTCCCACTGCCAGAGATAGGGGGTGCACCAGTCTCCAGGAAGCCTTAGTCCATGGACGCCTTTACCTTTAGTATGCCTCACAGCGCTCAAGGCTCTCACGTGGGCCCTTGTTTCCAAGGAAGCACACGGTGTACCCAAAGCCTTCTGAGCACGATCAAGGGATACACAGCTCTGGGAACACCATCCCCCACTATGCAGTTGGAAGGGCCGGGGACAAATGTGTTCTCTATGGCTAGAGTGCCACAGCTTCGAAGCGGCCTCAGGAACGCGGTTCTTGGCAGGCTTTTGCTCCAGGCGTGTCGGCCACATTGAGGAAACCTAAGCTGCCCTGAAAGAAACCACCGGGGCCACCAGTGCAGTTTGGGGGCTCCTGCTCGACGTCTCTCTAAGTGATGCGGAAACTGGCCTTTAGGTCCGGCCCGAAAGAGAGATTTTCCCTTTGCCTTGCTAGGCACTTGGGACATCCAGAGTCACCTAGGCCTACTGAGGGCATGTAGAGGATTATGCCGTTCACCACATGCAGAACACACTGCATCCAGAAGTTTCATCGCAGAAGGCCGAAGTGTGTTCCAAGGGTCTCCTTTGGATTGTCAGAGAAGATAGGTGTATGTGCTGGGTGATCCCGTTTGTAGTTGTGAAGCCTGGAAAAAGGCTGTATTCCCCCCACTTGAAAGGTAGATAATGGCGGCCTCAAGGCTGACTGAAAAGACATTGTTGTTACTCATCTTCTAGTCACCCTTAGGCATGCCTCCGGGAAGAAAGTGCGTTTTCTCCTATGAATCCAGGGGGTCTCCAGGGCCTTGCTAGGAGCTCATCCCACGCTTGCCCTAGCTAAAGTGCGAAGTAAACGTGAGCCGTAGCCTCGAGCTAAGCACGAGTGCTTCCTGTCAGCAGGGTTTTGTGTGCAGCCATCTCCCTGAGCCCTGACTCGATGCCAGAGTGCTTTAACTCCTCTACGGCTTTCCGTAAGGCCTAGGAGAGTCACGTCTGAATTCCCTCCTGAGGGAGAGCGTGTGCACTGGGAGTCCCCTTCTCGTTTTCCGAGCAACGTAGCACAGAACAGGCTGTTGGGGGTCAGCTCTTTCTATGCATGGGGGAGGGCAATGAACTGATTCTCGCTTGCGGAGCAGGCCGTGTACACGTGTTAGGCAGCCCCAGGGCAACGCTTCTGCCAGTATTACGTTCAACCTGGCTCTCCCTCTGGGGAGGCCCCCCGAAGTGCACTGAAAGAATCCCTGAGCCTAAAGTGCCTCCGGGCAACTCTTACCTGTCACTCTCCTACTACTGGGACACAAGGTACACTGTAGGTCCGGCCTGAGAGAAACTACAGAGAAACCGGTAAAATTGTGAGGCACTGGGTCGATCCAACGTCACGTAGGCCTGACTAAGTCATTCAGCGGGTAATAATGCCCTTCATGGCGCGCCAAACAAACACCCCGAGTCCAATGAAGCGCGATCATAGAAAGGCCCAGTGTGGCTGAAAGTCTCCAGTCGTCAGTCAGAGAGCGCTGCTCAATGTGCTGCGTGGTCACGTTGGAAACTGGAGAATGTGGGAGGAGCCCGGCTTCCCCCCTTCGGAAAGCAACTGCGTTGCAGCTTCCAAGCCGCCTGAAAACCACACCAGCAAGGATACGCTTCACTCCGCAGATGCCTCTGAGGAGCAGTGAGTTTGTCCAAAAGAAACCCCGTGCTTGCGATTCCTTCCTGGGAGCTCACCCCCGGAGCCAACTGTAGCTGAAGTGCCAACTAAATGTGACCTCCGGTCCCGAGGCTAGGTGCACAGTATCCCACTGCCAGAGATAGGGGGTGCACCAGTCTCCAGGAAGCCTTAGTCCATGGACGCCTTTACCTTTAGTATGCCTCACAGCGCTCAAGGCTCTCACGTGGGCCCTTGTTTCCAAGGAAGCACACGGTGTACCCAAAGCCTTCTGAGCACGATCAAGGGATACACAGCTCTGGGAACACCATCCCTCACTATGCAGTTGGAAGGGCCGGGGACTAATGTGTTCTCTATGGCTAGCGTGCCACAGCTTCGAAGCGGCCTCAGGAATGCGGTTCTTGGCAGGCTTTTGCTCCAGGCGTGTCGGCCACATTGAGGAAACCTAAGCTGCCCTGAAAGAAACCACCGGGGCCTCCAGTGCAGTTTGGGGGCTCCTGCTCGACGTCTCTCTAAGTGATGCGGAAACGCCTTTAGGTCCGGCCCGAAAGAGAGATTTACCCTGAGCCTTGCTAGGCACTTGGGACATCCAGAGTCACCTAGGCCTACTGAGGGCATTTAGAGGATTATGCCATTCACCACATGCAGAACACACTGCATCCAGAAGTTTCATCGCAGAAGGCCGAAGTGTGTTCCAAGGGTCTCCTTTGGATTGTCAGAGAAGATAGGTGTATGTGCTGGGTGATCCCGTTTGTAGTTGAGAAGCCTGGAAAGAGGCAGAATTCCCCCCACTTGAAAGGTAGATAGTGGCGGCCTCAAGGCTGACTGAAAAGACATTGTTGTTACCCGTCTTCTAGTCACCCTTAGGCATGCCTCCGGGAAGAAAGTGCGTTTTCTCCTATGAATCCAGGGGGTCTCCAGGGCCTTGCTAGGAGCTCATCCCACGCTTGCCCTAGCTAAAGTGCGAAGTAAAGGCGAGCCCTAGCCTCGACGTAAGCACGAGTGCTTCCTGTCAGCAGGGTTTTGTGTGCAGCCATCTCCCTGAGCCCTGACTCGATGCCAGAGTGCTTTAACTCCTCTACGGCTTTCCGTAAGGCCTAGGAGAGTTACGTATGAATTCCCTCCTGAGGGAGAGCGTGTGCACTGGGAGTCCCCTTCTCGTTTTCCGAGCAACGTAGCACAGAACAGGCTGTTTTGGGTCAGCTCTTTCTACGCATGGGGGTGGGCAATGAAGTGATTCTCGCTTGCGGAGCAGGCCGTGTACACGTGTTAGGCAGCCCCAGGGCAACGCTTCTGTCAGTATTACGTTCAACCTAGCTCTCCCTCTGGGGAGGCCCACTGAAGTGCACTGAAAGAATCCCTGAGCCTAAAGTGCCTCCTGGCAACTCTTACCTGTCACTCTCCTACTAATGGGACGCAAGGTACACTGTAGGTCCGGCCTGAGAGAAACTACAGAGAAACCGGTAAAATTGTGAGACAATGGGTCGATCCAACGTCACGTAGGCCTGACTAAGTCATTCAGCGGGTAATAATGCCCTTCATGGCGCGCCAAACAAACACCCCAAGTCCAATGAAGCGCGATCATAGATAGGCCCAGTGTGGCTGAAAGTGTCCAGTCGTCAGTCAGAGAGCGCTGCTCAATGTGCTGCGTGGTCACGTTGGAAACTGGAGAATGTGGGAGGAGCCCGGCTTCCCCCCTTCGGAAAGCAACTGCGTTGCAGCTTCCAAGCCGCCTGAAAACCACACCAGCAAGGATACGCTTCACTCCGCAGATGCCTCTGAGGAGCAGTGAGTTTGTCCAAAAGAAACCCCGTGCTTGCGATTCCTTCCTGGGAGCTCACCCCCGGAGCCAACTGTAGCTAAAGTGCCAACTAAATGTGACCTCTGGTCCCGAGGCCAGGTGCACAGTTTCCCACTGCCAGAGATAGGGGGTGCACCAGTCTCCAGGAAGTCTTAGTCCATGGACGCCTTTACCTTTAGTATGCCTCACAGCGCTCAAGGCTCTCACGTGGGCCCTTGTTTCCAAGGAAGCACACGGTGTACCCAAAGCCTTCTGAGCACGATCAAGGGATACACAGCTCTGGGAACACCATCCCTCACTATGCAGTTGGAAGGGCCGGGGACTAATGTGTTCTCTATGGCTAGCGTGCCACAGCTTCGAAGCGGCCTCAGGAACGCGGTTCTTGGCAGGCTTTTGCTCCAGGCGTGTCGGCCACATTGAGGAAACCTAAGCTGCCCTGAAAGAAACCACCGGGGCCTCCAGTGCAGTTTGGGGGCTCCTGCTCGACGTCTCTCTAAGTGATGCGGAAACTGGCCTTTAGGTCCGGCCCGAAAGAGAGATTGACCCTGAGCCTTGCTAGGCACTTGGGACATCCAGAGTCACCTAGGCCTACTGAGGGCATGTAGAGGATTATGCCGTTCACCATATGCAGAACACACTGCATCCAGAAGTTTCATCGCAGAAGGCCGAAGTGTGTTCCAAGGGTCTCCTTTGGATTGTCAGAGAAGATAGGTGTATGTGCTGGGTGATCCCGTTTGTAGTTGAGAAGCCTGGAGAAAGGCAGTATTCCCCCCACTTGAAAGGTAGATAGTGGCGGCCTCAAGGCTGACTGAAAAGACATTGTTGTTACCCGTCTTCTAGTCACCCTTAGGCATGCCTCCAGGAAGAAAGTGCGTTTTCTCCTATGAATCCAGGGGGTCTCCAGGGCCTTGCTAGGAGCTCATCCCACGCTTGCCCTAGCTAAAGTGCGAAGTTAACGACAGCCCTAGCCTCGAGGTAAGCACGAGTGCTTCCTGTCAGCAGGGTTTTGTGTGCAGCCATCTCCCTGAGCCCTCACTCGATGCCAGAGTGCTTTAACTCCTCTACGGCTTTCCGCAAGGCCTAGGAGAGTCACGTATGAATTCCCTCCTGAGGGAGAGCGTGTGCACTGGGAGTCCCCTTCTCGTTTTCCGAGCAACGTAGCACAGAACAGGCTGTTGGGGGTCAGCTCTTTCTACGCATGCGGGAGGGCAATGAACTGATTCTCGCTTGCGGAGCAGGCCGTGTACACGTGTTAGGCAGCCCCAGGGCAACGCTTCTGCCAGTATTACGTTCAACCTGGCTCTCCCTCTGGGAAGGCCCCCTGAAGTGCACTGAAAGAATCCCTGAGCCTAAAGTGCCTCCTGGCAACTCTTACCTGTCACTGTCCTACTATTGGGACGCAACGTACACTGTAGGTCCAGCCTGAGAGAAACTACAGAGAAACCGGTAAAATTGTGAGGCACTGGTTCG